>NC_073313.1:281948438-282048438 GCF_027595985.1 Sorex araneus
AAAATACCATGAGGAGTTCTGAGCAGGGTCTGGAGGACCCCCTTCCTCACCAAACGAATGCCTCTGCACTTCTTACTCCCTCCTATAGGATTTTGACCAGACAGACAGACACAGACACAGACACACACACTCAGATATGAGAGGCTCTAAACAGAAAATGGTACACAAATGTGAAACAGTAAGGGAAAGTAGGGCCCAGAGCTATAATACAGCATTAGGCATTTTCCTCACACAAGGCCATCGTGGGTTCGATCTCTGTTTCCCCATATGGTCCCTCAAGCACTGCCAGGAGTAACCCTGAGCATACTAGATATGGCCCCCAAACAAAAACTAAAGGAAGGGAAAGCCTGTGTGGGTAGAGTGTTTGTCAGGAGATGCATTTAGGGTGGTTAGTATTCCCACAGCTTACTCCAAGAGAGAAAATGGCCCACAACAAAGGTAAAGCACAACCCATTTGGGGTGCCAGGCTGCCCAGGAGCACTTAAACCCCCACAGTAGAGGCGGGAGGAGGGTGCGGAAGCCACAGCCAGGGCACACATAGGAGGCCGTCCTGAGAGGGGACAGCTGGCTCTCTGGAGACTTCCACCGGAAGAAACTAAAAAGCCTCCAGGAGAAGCATGCCAAGGCCCTGCCCCTTTCACTGCCAATGAGGGGACCGGATGGAGATTTCGGAGAGTGGCAGCAAAACGAGAAAAGGACAAAGTCCTCATTTTCACTGTTCACATTTGTGCTAGCTGTATCTGGAAGGAAAGTCATTTAGCAACATATAGGAACCATAAAATCCTACTTAAGAGTATAATAGATGTCACCTGGGGGAAATGAAATATAAAATTTCGAGAGAGAACGGTGATACTTCTCTCTTCAGAAAGGAATTTTATAACATGCACTTTTAACTCTCCAAAGTGCGCTGTAAAGCAGCTCACCGGAGATCCCTGGACTCTGCCAGAGCTGCCGTGGTTGGAAATGATGAGAGTGAGCAAGAAGCAATGACTCAAGAGACATCAGGCGTATTACATACGTGAAGCAAGGTGTTGCATGCAATAAAAACAGATTTTTATTCAAAGAAAAGATTGAAGACAAACTCCTCTTTTACAATCAGTTCAAGGAAACTTCCTAGAGACGATGAGACAATATTGAGAGACAAAGACTAGGAAACAAAAGGCAGCAAAGAAGGACAGTTTTTAACTTGTGGGGATTTATTATCAGTATGTGATTTTGGGGGATGAATTGGGTTTTGAAGCATACCTTGCAATGCTCAGGGGCTCTGTTGAAGAACAGGCTCTTGGCTCTGTTCTCAGGAGTTACTACTGGCGGTGGATGGGGGACCATCTATGGAACCAAGGAACCAACCCAGGTTGATTGTGTGCAAAGCAAATGACCTACCTGCTGTACTATCACTCTGGCACTCCTCAGTATGGGATTTATGCCCATATGCTCTTTTAATCATTATAAGCTTGATTTTCTTTAAAGGTTGTGGTGAAGAAACAATTGGGAAACATTTTTTGTCTTTCCTATGATGTTGGAATAGGCTATTTTGACTCTAAGGAGGCTCATAGGATTCCTGAGTGAGTAGAATTCAGTGGCTCAATCTGTGAACTCTCCCCATAGTATTCATAGCTCAGTATTGGAGAGCTGTAACACGTAACTGCTACAACGGGTTTCAGAGAGTTTGCCCTACAGAGAGAATGGAGTAACCAGGTCTACTAATTTTATTCATGCTGTTTGAATGCCTACTTGGTGCAAAATTTTCTAAGAAAGTTCAAAAATGTTTTCAGTTATGAATCTGTTTGCTGTGACCAAGGAAATACTAATGATAACTTTGTGTTTAGACCAGTTCTGTGATCTCTTGTTCTCATACAGTTTTCTGGTAGATCAATACATACCAAACCTCTCTCTCTTTCTCTCTCTCTCTCTCTCTCTCTCTCTCACACACACACACACACACACACACACCCACACTCATACAATACAAAGAAAGAGAAAAGACAGAGATAAGGAAAAACAAAAGCTCAAAATGAAACATTTAATTCTATTACCACTCAAGCAAGCTGATATTGTCTCTTTATTAAATATTTTGATTAATATAGACTGGTATTAATAAACAGGACCCATCAAGAGTACTTTAGGACCAACTGGAAGGCAGAAACAAGAAGTTCAAAATCACTTGGGGCAGCAGAGGACATGCCTAAAGGATCAAGCACATAGGGGCTAGAGAGATAGCACAGGGGGTAGTGTTTGCCTTGCACGCAACTAACCCGGGTTCAATTCCCAGCTATGGTCCCCCAAGCATCTCCAGGTGTGACCAAAAAAGAAAACAAAAAAACAAACAACAAAAAAAAGGATGAAACACATCGCTCGCCCATGTAAGGCTGTGGGTTCGGTCCTCAGTACCCTATGTCTAACCCCCCAACGCCACTGAATGTAGTCTTGGCAACAGACAAAACTACGTGATTTCTTTCTACACTAATTCAATGACTACTGTCATAAAAGATAAGGATGATTTTCTGATAGCTCCTTGTTGTCATCTTGAAAGACAATTTTAGATTAGTCACTGGAAGGTGAAGTAAGAAAAGATGAGAGAAAAATACAATTCCAACTTTACTTCAGAATATAACCCTAGGGGAACTCAACCTTTAATCTAGATCCCAATTCAAGTGAAGTTGTCAAATCAAGTAAATGCATGTATCAGATATCAGTCATTGGACTGTTCTGCAAACAAATAGAACAAAACAACAAAGACTGAAAATCAGTTACTATTTTCTCCACATGCTTGGCCAATCTAAATGCACTTGCAGTTTAAAACTCTTTGTAAACAAAATGTCAAATAAAAGGGTAGTGTTGTACTTAATTTAAGTGGGAATGGAAACAACTTTACATTTTGAGTGTTCACAGAGTAGAATCTTGATCTGAAAATATAACTTAACTTTATTATGGAGTCTAACCCAAATTGGTGCTTGCAAATGTCCCGAAATATGTACTGTAAATAAATGTGTCTCTTAAATACTTCAATGAATTTATCATACATGTGAATCAAAGTTATTTTCATCTAGGCAAAAATGAGACAATCACCACAAAATCTGCATTTATATAAACCTATGTGACATACATATGAAGCATAGTAAAACTGAAGTACTAAAGCTTCTAAGCTCTTATTTCATTAAAATTGGGTCATGTAAAGGTAGTGGAACACATGAGTATTTAAGCTCTACTTTTTGATAATTAAAAACAACTCGGTAGTTGATACACCTTCAATATCAACAGAAAGTAAGCTTTCCAAAAGTTGAAGTATGACAGCTAGAAATTTAAAGGTGGGGGGCGGGGGAGGGTGTTGGGGTCAAACCGGGCAGTGCTTGGGATTTTCTATTCAGTGACCTGACAGTGGTCAGGGGACCATACCTGATGCTGGTGAGGAAACCAGGGATGGCTGTGTGCAAGCTAAGGGCTATAACCCCCAAACTCTCTAGTCATATAAATAACTTTTGTAAGGACAACAAAAACTTGTGTATATTTTTAAGCTAACTCTCAATCCTCTTTCCAGAACTATAAATATCGATATGTTTCTTTTGTAGTAGCTAGCTGAGTATTGCCTTCATGCAGTATAATTGTGCTCTAATTTCTAATTATAAATTTGAAGTTTCTGATAAACTAATATTCTATGTAAACATGGCGGTTTGAACTATTAAAATATGTAGATGTTAGACACACTTGGTGATTTATTTGAATCAGTGATTCAAACTTCAATATTCAGGAGCCCAAAGTATCTTAACATCTTAAGTTTTTTAAAAAGTTAATTATTATGACAGCTGAAAAACAGATATATTTATCTATCATAATTATTTCTTTCATAATACTAAAATGTAGAACCACACTCAGAAAATTAGCATTTACACAACATGTGCAAAAGGAAAATCAAGAATAGACAAGAATACTTATTTAAGAATATTCTTAAGCAAAACAATTAAATCCACATTTTATGTGAAGTTATACGTAAAAGAAGAAATTTGCTAACACAGTCATTGGTTTTATACGTAAAAGAAGAAATTTGCTAACACAGTCATTGGTTCTAAATATGGAAGTTAACTTCTCAATTTCACAAAGTTTTTTTGTGTGTGTGGTGCCGGATATTGAGCTCACAGCCTCAAACATACATGGCAAGTGCTATGCTTATGAAAACATAATCTTCTCAACTTCCCAATTTGGTTTGGTATTTATTACTAGTTTCCATTATTTTTCTCACTCAGTTTGTTTTCTAGGCCATTCCATTTCCAGAAGATTATAGAGTAAAAAGCAGCATGAAGAAAAGTGAGATTTAAATAACCAAATTTGATTTTAAGTTTTAAATCACTCAAAAGTTTAAGCAAGAAACAAAAGGACATTTGGGGCCAGAGCGATAGCATAGCCGGTAGGGCGTTTTGCCTTGCACGCGGCTGACCCGGGTTCGATCCTCGGCATCCCATATGGTCCCCCAAGCACCACCAGGAGTAATTCCTGAGTGCAAAGCCAGGAATTACCCCTGAGCATCGCTGGGTGTGACCCAAGAAGCAAAAAAAAAAAAAGAAACAAAAGGACATAAACTAGTGTGTCATAGTGGGCAAAACTTTGGTCTGGTGACAAGAAACAGATTTTTATGCAAGCACTAAACAACTAAATAGCTGCTGAACTAATCCAAATAATATTTCTTCAGTCCCAATGTGATTTTTATGCAAAATTAAATTACTAAATGGTCAGGGGTTTCCTTTAAGAGAAAAATATTTAAAAATGTTAAAATGGGTGCTTAAAATAAATTGTGTTTAAATATAAAATTCCTTTATTCATTATTCGGATTTAGTTCAGAAGAGAATCAGATTCCACAAACATAAAACATAAAAAGTTAAATGTCTATCATTAATGGAATGACATATAAATACTGAAGTAGCACTGTAGCACTGTCATCCCGTTGTTCATTGATTTGCTCAAGCGGGCACAGTAATGGATCCATTGTGAGACTTGTTGTTACTTTTTTTGGCATATCAAATATGCCAGGGGGAGCTTGCCAGTCTCTGCTGTGCAGGAGGGATACTCTCGGCAGCCTGCCGGATAAAGTATTTAAATTATTATGTTATCATACTACAAAGAATGCCATAGATAAAATTCTCAGTAACCAGGCAGGAGAGAGGATGCAGAGGGTAAGATGTTGCCTTGCATGCAGCTAAACTGGTTTTGATTCCTGGCGCCTCATTTGCCAGGAGAGATCCCCGAGCACAGTGCCGGGAATTAGCATGGATCAACACTGGCTGTTGCCCAAAAACTAAAAAAGAAAAATACAAGGCAGAGAAACTGTTCTCAGTAGGTTATTAAATCATTCAATCATTGGGAAAGAATGATTTTGCTTATAGTAAATTTATCTGTGTATATCTCTCTATGTAAGTGTGTAGGTTTATTCCTGGGAAATTTTCAATACCAGATTATTTAAGCAGCTATGTATGGGGGAGAGATACAATTGATGAGAGAAGTGTTTAGGAAACTGATTTTTCATTGAGCACTTTTCAAATTGTCTTTATATTTTCATCAATAGAACATATTTATGCTAACATAATTCTCACATATGAACACAAGTCCACATCCAGATACTTGCGTACACTTAACAAGTATTATATGATCATGCTTTAAGCTTGGAAGTTATGAATATCAATCAGAAAACAGATGGGGTTCATTTGCAGAACAAGAACCCTCTCTGAGGGTTTAACTGATACTTATTCAGGCCACAGAGCAAATAACCAAGTTATTTATTTTCTTCCAGACACTGCCTTTTACTGGGCTTTAAATATTTCCTATCTAGCTCTAAAAAGATGGGATACCAATTTATAATCTATTTTATAACAAATACATTTTTGATATCAAAATCTTTACACATATATGTGTATAACTGGTCCACTTTATCCACAGAAATAAAATTGATCTCAGTGAGAGATAAATCTTAGGCATAAACTGGGGACAGGGATTCCAACCGAGGAGATTGCATGAGACAGGAGAACACTCATTCCTATTAGCTGAGAATAATCTGACATCTGTCAAGAGTGAGGACTCATGCTACAGTAAGACAAAGGAGTGATGTTCCCTAACTTAGTTAAGTGCTTAAATGAGTCTAATTGATGTTTTCTGGCAGTTATTGACAAACCAAGATAGGTGAATGGTATCAACCAAGGAACCTCCTTTAAGGTTCTTCTGTAAATTACTACTCTGATTGGACACATATGACCCAGAAGTACACTATTCAAAATATATTTCTGAGCAAAATAATAATAAATAAGAAGCTTATTTATTAACAAATACATTGAGGAAGCATGCCTGCACTATAGCACTGTACTCCCGTTGTTTATCAATTTGCTCAAATGGGCACTAGTAACGTCTCCATTGTAAGACTTGTTGCTGTTTTTGGCATCTCTGCCATGGGTAGCTTGCCAGGCTCTGCCGTGCAGGCGGGATACTTCTGGTAGCTTGCCAGGCTCTCCGAGAGGGATGTAGGAATCAAACCTGGGTCGGCCGCTTGCAAGGCAAATGCCCTATCCCCTGTGCTATCGCTCCAGCCCGCACTATAACTACAACTACATAAAACATATGTCCATGTTAACAAGGACTGGAAGAAAATATGGAAAAATAAACTTTTTGAGCTGGGTGTGAGGAAGACAATGTATGACTTCCATAAATGTTTAGAGTAAAAAAATACAGCCATTAATTTGATAAAAAAACAATTTAAAAATTGTTTTCAAAATGACCCTGTCTATTCTCTGAGATAAACAAATATTTCCTTATTAATAGAGGGTTTCAGTCTTCTGCTTGATGTTCGTTGTTTGTGAATCTGGAAAAAGTGGTTTACTTTTTAAATAATTCAATAGTATTTCAATCTAGCAGCAGAGTACCAGGGAGAAGACTGGTAAGAAGGTTTATAGGCACAGGACAAGTGGAAAATACTATCTAAAAAGCAGAATTGTCTAATGGCCATTGAACTAGGAGAATCCAATTGTCTAAACTGTGGTAGTTCATGATTGGCACACAAACATCAGCACTGTAATAGAGAGTTGGAAAATGCCGCTTGCATCCAATGGTGATTACTGCAACCCTCTAATTATGTGCACTGAAGAGAGCTCTGTGCCATTCTCACTGTAATTCCTAGTTCTTAAACTAGAACTCTGTGTGACTTCAATTCCAATCCCAATGGCTTCTTAGCTGCTAAGTGCAGACTCTCCGTGAGCAACCACCAAGACACGGATGTCCCCTGCAGTACACACGCGGAATTTGACCAAAAAAATAATGAATGTTCTCTTGGATTCAAATGTATCATGATGGTTCATTTAAAGAAGAAGAAGGTTAAAAAAAAAAGACCAACATCCTTGCTATAAAAATACTTAAGAGGATATCCTTAACTGAGGCAAAGAGCTTAACAAATTTAAACAATATTGTGCCCTAAGAAAACACTCATTAACCTCATTCTAATTTTAGCAGGATTCATTGTAGCTCAACAGTGGGCAGCTGTTTGTATGCAGTTAGGGGAGGAAGGAGAGGAGCCTTGGAAAGTGGGGGGCCAGGGGGTTGTTGTTGAATAAAAAATGTGTAACTCGGGGTCCTGCAAAGCTGCCTGAGCAATGAGCCTCTTTGTTGTCTTGATTAAGTCAGCAAGGGAGGGAGAGGCTGTGCGCTACTCGGCAGCTGAGCTGTCGAGGGGAGACCCACTTCCCCAGGCCTGAGTCAGACACTGAGCCACTACACCCGCCTGTGCTCTCCACCCATCTCCATGGCCACGAGAGCCTCGGGCTCTGTCTAGCCCTGGGGCTGCTGACCGCAAGAGGCCGCTGGTGGGCACAGCTCCAGGCACGTGAGAGTAGACGTGGCCCACGCGTGTAGTTCAGTGGCCCAAATGGGCACTTTAGTGGCTAGTCCTTTCTCCCTCTTCCCCTTCCACAGCACAGGGTGGGAGAAGGAGCCTGTCACCACTCTGGCTTCTCTGGAAAACACAGTCCCGGGGAAGTTGGTAGACAAGGACACTATTTCTCATAGGGTCCTGCTGGTGGACTGGAGTGACAGCACAGCAGGTAGGGTGTTTGCCTTGCACGAGGCTGACCCGGGTTTGATTCCTCCATCTCTCTCAGAGAGCCTGGCAAGCTACCGAGAGTATCCCGCCCTCATGGCAGAGCCTGGCAAGCTACCCATGGAGTATTCGATATGCAAAAAACAGTAACAAGTCTCACAATGGAGATGTTATCAGTGCCCGCTCGAGCAAATCGATAAACAACAGGACAGCAGTGCTACAGGATCCTGGTGGTGTCGGCCACTGTGGGGCAAAAGCCATTGGACTCATGGGAGCTGCATTGGCCCACCCTGCCTGGTGGGCAAGTACCTTGGGACTGGCTGCTTGGCCCCTGCCATTGCTTGGGAAGCCGGAAATAGACAAATAAATAAAATTTGCTAAATGACAGCTTGTCATCTGGGAAGCGAGCTCACCAGTGCTCGTCCACCTTCCGTTGATCCTCGTACTGTACTTGCAGTTCCTCCCCCAGATGTATGGGCATGTGGGGCAGGTGGGACTGTCTTTGGAAGAGAAGGTCAGAGTCTGGTGTTCTCTAGCCAACAAACTGTTTAACAGAAGTGATGCACATCCTTCAAATATCACGCTTCCAACTAAATATCCTTCCAACATCATGCTTCCAACTAAAAGGTGCAACTGCTCGCCCAGTGGAAGAGGGTACTCTCAATTGGAGAGTATTGGAGTAAAAACACTCTGAGAAATTCAAATGTTTCTATTCTTTTTTATCTCAAATATTCACTGAGAAACTGCCAATGAACAAGAATGCACCAGATCCTATGACTATAAACAAGAAGGAAAGAAAGCCAAAACATTTCCTGTATAAGGATTCCCTTATAAATTGGTATTTGAGTTATACTAAAAGATTTTAATACAGCTACCAAACATAATTCTAATATGTCTCTGATCAATATAACCAAGGCATGAATTAGTAGCTATTGCTCTCACTCTTACATATTTATTATGATCAAGAGCAGAAAGGTCATTCTTAGGCCTCTACTTTAATACAGAAATAATATGGCTTATTATATGTTTATAAATATTCAGCTAAGGAGTATCCTAGACAACTCAATTGAAATTATCTTCATTGTTTATAGGTAGAAAGAAGCTCAAATTTTCTTCTTGTTATAACAAAATTGCCGCCCCCCATATTATATTAAGACAATGTTAATAGAATCTCTAGGAGGAAACTTGATATAAAAATAGGTAAGTGAATTATTTCTTAAAATTTTGTTTCTTAGTTTTAACTGAGCTATACATCTCAGCATTTTATAACTTTAAAGCACAAACCTAACAAGTAAAATAAAAGCTAGTAGGGTTATTCATTCAATTTTTAAAAGTCTGCTTTATACCAAACCATTGCAGTGTTCAAATATAGAACTTAATTAAAACACTATATATAAAATATTAACAGCTGCAGTTATTAAAATTGCATTAAACTCCCTTGAGTGAGTACAAAGCTTTCCTTTTCTTCTTTTCTTCCAATTTTAGTAAAGGACAGAACTTAGTTTAGTGAATAAATTTTTATATTGTTTATTTCTTCCAACACACTAATCTGAAATCATAATCAAATATAAGTACCTAACCATCAAATCATGCTAAATCTTTCACTGGGTTCTCATAAAAATCTAACCATTTTTTCTTTATGGGTGTAAAATTACCCTTCCAAAGCTTCGTTCTTCTTCGAGGATGGGAGAGATTCATTGGAATACCAGTGGAGGAAGCAGGCACTTGCAGTGGAGGTATTGTTGGAAAGATGGATTCATTAAATTACTACTACCAATATTGAAAAGCATGGTACCCCAATAAATATGGAAAGTTAAAATTGATACTGTTTCTGTGTGACAATTTTCAAAAGGATATAATCAATAGAAGAGTTAAACCATTTGAAAATGTGGGTGAATTAAAGGTCACTCTTCATTTAATGTAGCACTGTTGTCCCATTGTACATTGATTTGCTCAAGCGGGCACCAGTAACGTCTCCATTGTGAGACTTGTTGTTACAGTTTTTGGCATATCGATTATGGCACGGGTAGCTTGCCAGGCTCTGCTGTGCGGGTAGGATACTCTCGGTAGCTTGTCAGGCTCTCCGAAAGGGGCAGAGAAATTGAACCTGGTCAGTCGCGTGCAAGGCAAATGCCCTACCTGCTGTGCTATTGCTCCAGTCCTTCTTTTAAGAAGGAATCTTATTTTGAAAACTCAAATTAATTTTGCATCAGTGTAGCACTGTAATCCCGTTGTTCATCGATTTACTCCAGCGGGCACCAGTAACGTCTCTATTACACTCAGTTCTGAGATTTTAGCAGCCTCTCCTTACTTCTTTCCCAATATTTGGAGGCTTTTTCAGGGTCAGAGAAATGAGACCTATCATTACTATTTTTTGGCATATCAAATATGCCATCGGTAGCTTGCCAGGCTCTGCTGTGTGTGGGGTGGGGGATACTCTCAGTAGCTTGCTGGGCTCTCTGAGAGGTATGTATGTCTTTTATTGTATTTTGGATGTGAATATGCCACAGGGAGCTTGCCAGGCTCTCTCATGTGGGCAATAGACCCAAAGTAGCTTGTTAGGTTCTCCAAGAGGGAGAACTAGGCTATTAGATGTCATGAGGCCGTATGATGCAGGGGCAAGAAACTCTGCATTGATCTCTTCCGGGAGCTTGGTTTTATAGTCTCTGGATGTTGGCTGTTGATGGGATTACACAGCGCCAGGGGAAGTTTGTGGGTGTGACTGCCTAGCTACTGGAAAATGGGGGTTCTGGGTGGAAGAGGCCCAGTCCCAAACGAAGAAGACATGAAGATCTCTCCCCCCGGGTCCCGCACACTGAGTTCCTCTGCTGGTTCCTTCGTGCATGAGGCTCATCGGAACATGGGGAGAGGGGCCTTGAGCATGGCTGTGGCTGGGTTCCAGAGGTCTTCATCTTTTATTAATTAAATTCAAAATTAATTTTGTACTATTTATAAATAAAACGTGTGCTATGTATGTATATGTACAAACATACATACACATATGTGCACAACTTTGTTTTCCTTTGTGTGTTATTTGATATTAACTGAAATCACTACACTAACCATGCATTTCTTAGGAAATGTCTCATTTTTAATTGACTATACGTATTGACATAAATGTGACTTTCTGCCTCTCTCAAATTCTTAAACAAGCCTTCTTAATCTGATTGGTGATATCTAAGAACCGTTATAAAGTTTGACTGAAAAGATAAATATTCCGTTAAGTGACTTTCAAATTTTTACTCTAGATATATTTTAAGGGTATCTAACGCATCAATAAATTAATTTTTCAGAGTATAATGTTATCTCATGTCTGTCGGCATTTTGAGTCTTTAATTTGGAAGTTCCTAAGCAGCAAATGAACTGCTAACTCTGGTAGTAATAAACTGGTAGCAGCTGAGGAGAGGGACTCTCCGCTGTATTCTGCATTTCCACCACTGGATGCTTCTCTCCTTAGACTGAAAACAAAACAGAAAAGCCAGTCCCCAGTGGAATTGGTGTAGCACAGCAGAAACAAATCTCTTCCTGTCTACTAGCAATCAGAAAGACTTGGGTATAAAGAAAGACATAGTGCAGATCACATTTAAAAAAAGGGACTCATTTTCCTTGTGGACTTGGGAAATGAAATAACATTAGAGATGTGTTTCTTAAGAAGAATGAATCAGAAAGACCATCTTCAAGATACCTGGGAACCAGAGGCGACCTTCTAGCCCTCCCCTTCTTCCTCCTCCTCCAGAAAATTGGTCTCTGCCTATATTTAGGCATTTCATTTCTAAACGTTATTGGAGGAAAAATAAATTTCTGAGAAGGCAAGTCTAATTATCTTGATCAATAAACAAAAAATGGCATAAATTACAGTAAATAAGAAAACAATTTTGCAGCAAAAGCCTGGAATAAAGAAGTGACCAGGGAGTTATGAAAGTAATATGTGTGGAGGAGAGTTAGACCATAATAAGTCCACTGAATGGTCCATATTAAAGTAATATGGTCCATATAAAGTAATGGTCCATAATAAAGTAAATTGTTCGTCACAGATAATTGGATCTAAAAGAAGCACTAAATAGCATCTTGTCTGTGCTTCCTAAATTTGATTGATCAAGGTCCTGGGAAAGTTCACAAAAATATAGAACCCTATTTTCCATCAGGTTGATCCTCCACTTCCCTGACCTGAGGCCCAGTAAATACTGGGTCATTACTAAAATACTTGGCAAAAGAAGAAATTCAGTCCTGTTGAAAAATTCCTCCTCTAGGCTTACATTGCTACCTAGCAGAAATCCTAGAGTGGCTTGCCTAGTACAGGGCTCTACAAACTTCCCTCACCTCCGTCTGTCACCTGTCTTTCATACTGGTCCACAGATTAGCGGTTAGTCTAGATGGTAGAACAGTTATTGCCAACCTTTCTGTAACAGTGTACCAGCAACACTCTGGATAAGTGGTTAAAGAATAATCGCAAAGTCCGTAAGCAAATGAGGGAACTGGAAGAGGGGGAGGGAAAGTGATTAAACCTAAATTCATCTGTTGTCATCTATTTTAAGAAGATAATTTTATAGTTAATTGGAGTGATAACCATAGGATGGTAGAGGGGTAGAGAATAAAGAAAGCAACAGAATATACCATTGTTTTCCTGAAAAATTCTTTCTTTCTCTCTTTTCAGGTGTCCCCAAGTAGTTATTTCCTTCACCCAGGTGATTCTGCCCTTGAAATATAACGCTACTCAACTCCTTGAACCCCCTAAATCCACCCCAAAATTTCTACTTATGTAAATGTTACTTCTTCAGCCCTCTAAGGTATATTCCTTACTTCCAAAAGATACCTGCCTCTATGAAAAGAAAGTAGCCAAAGGAAGCCACAAGAACAAATCCCTGTTGGTAGGATTCCAAAAACATTTTATCATAAAAGGGAAACAACTGAAAAGCAGCTGAGTTTTGTCAGTGTCATTGAAATGTGGATTTCATTGTATTGATTTTAACCATTTAAGTGTGGATTTCATTGTGTTGATTAAAATATTTTTGAGATCCGTGATCCACCTTGAACAAAAAAGGAGCTTAAATAATGCTATTCACAATAGCCAGAGTCCGGATACAACCCAAGTACCCAAGACAGATGAGTGGATAAAGAACTTATGATACATTCTACACAATGGAATACTACGCAGCTGTTAGTAAAATATAAGTCCTGAAATTTGCTTATACATGGATAGACATAGAGACTATTAAGTTTAGTGAAGAGAGTAAGAGAGAGACAAACATAATTATTGCACTGATTTATGTGATATGTAAAAAAAATCTATGTGAATAATACCCAAAGAATGTAGAAACAAGGGTTAGGAGGACTGCTCCATGGTAAGAAGCTTGCCATCAAGGGTGAAGGGGAGGGCAGTTACAAAGACCTGAGTGCTGAAAAGAGGTAAGATGATATGAATGATAACCCTACAGTGACAGTATTGGAAACCACAGTGCCTAAAATGAATATAAGAAAAAATAAGAGAGAGAAAAAGAGAGAGAAAGTATCTGGCACAGAGGCAGGCTGTGAGAGTGGAGCAGGGGGGGGGGCAGTGGGAAGGACAGGAGGGAAAGGGGACACTGGTGGTGAGAAATGTGCACTGGTGGAGGGATAAGTGTCAGAACATTTCATGACTGAATCTCATTCGTGAACA
This sequence comes from Sorex araneus, assembly GCF_027595985.1. Taxonomy (NCBI): domain Eukaryota; kingdom Metazoa; phylum Chordata; class Mammalia; order Eulipotyphla; family Soricidae; genus Sorex; species Sorex araneus. The sequence continues at coordinate 281,962,160 of NC_073313.1, forward strand.
ACTTGGTAACTGTATATCTCGTGGTAATTCAATAAAAAACATTTTTAAATAATTTTTGCTATAATAAACAAATGAATTGTGTGGGCTATAAAAAAATTATACTCTGTGTTTGCCACTTTAAGTCACCTCTGAATATCCAATGACATAATAGACAAATTAGGGATACAAGAGCCCTGAAAATTCAAGATATAATTTCTCGCAAGATTTGGCACTTGATTATGCAATAAGTATTCATTTATGAAAGTGTTCTAGAAGCCATCTGAGCATTTGGGGTTTGATGCCTGACTATGATTAATTAACTACTTTTCATATAAAACAAAAAAATGATACTTTCCTTTGCCCCCAAAGAGAGAAATGTTTAATATGTATTGGTTTTCTTTCTGTAGAGGCACTAAGGGCAGGAGAGGGGATATAAAACGAAGAGCGTTAAGATAGAGAAAAATTACCTGACCGTCCGTCTCTCTGGAAGTCCACATGGTACCATTCTCCATCATTTACCTTCTTCTGTAGTGCTTTGATTTTGATGGTACCTGACCCCATGTCCAGGAGGAGGTAGAGGTGGCCATCCAGCATCTCAATAGCAAAGAAGTCAACTTTTATCATCTGTGGGTTCTTGGCATCTTTTTGGTGTCTCGGTTTACCATGGCTAAATAAAATGAGGCCATTTGGCTCCGTTGTGCGGAAATCAAACGAAATGGATCCTGTTTTCTTAGCATTCCATTTAGGCAGAGAGATGAAAGACTCTGGGGTTTCAAAGGTAATAGGGTCCAAAGTTGCAACATTCTCACATTTAAATGCCACCACCCCATGGATCTTCATCTTAGGGTCTCCTTGCTTGGCAAGCCGAGATAACTCCAGCCTTACATCATTATTTTTATAAACAACCTGTAGGTAGAAGAAAGCAGTGAGAAAACTGGCCCCATATTTATAAGTCTAGAAGTTGTCATTATGTTGTATAAACAAGGAGCTTGTGAAAAGGCATATGTTACTTGGTAAATTTTGATGTATAAGACAGTTTTCAATCAAATAAAATTTAAGTACAAACATTGAATTCTAACAATTCCAACATAATTTCATTAAATAATATATGCTCGCCCATAAACTGCTGTAGTTGATCAATTGATTTGAAAAAAATCTGCATAAGTCTTTCATTAATGCATGTATGTGCAAATGCATCTAAAAGAGTCACGTGCTTTTGTTGGTCAGCTGTTACTCTTTATTAAATATAAGAATTAGTATTATTTTCATTCTCTAATCATTAAAATATCTGAAATTCTATACTTTTGTATTTCAGCCCTCCCTAAAATACAGTATGTATATTATTTTCAACACATCTGGACTATATATTAGCTTTATAAAATAATCACGACACCATGACATGGAAATTTTTTTTAATTATTTCATTAAAAAAATGTAAGCAAGAAGATACAACTAAGATGCAGCAGCTTTCTGTGCTCATGTCCTATATGAACAAGCGTATGGATAATCTTTGGAACACGTGCTTGCTCCAAATCTATCCAACTGCTCGTGCTGATCCATTTCACATTTACTGTTATAAAATCAGAATAAAGTTTCCTCTATACACTCCTTTTCCCAACTACTCTATCTAAATTGACTGGGAAGTTTGGATGCTTATTGACAGTCCATGGCTCCAAAGAAGTCACTGAATAAATCCACTGGCAGGGCTCACAGTTTCATGTACCTGTGTTGTATCATCTTTAAAAATCCATATTTTGACAAGAGGTAAAAGAAGCCTGGAGTCAGAACAATAGTACAGCGGGTAGAACACTTGCCTCATATACGGTCAACCTGGGTTTGATCCTTGGTACCCGATATGGTCCTCTGGGAACTACTGGGAGTGATTCCTGAGTGTAGAGCCAGGAGTAGCCCCTGAACAACATCACAAGATGTGCCTCTTCACCTACCACCCCCCCACAAGTAAAGAATCCTGCTCATTCTTTATAAAATGCATACCAGTGATAATTAAATTTTCCAAAACCAGGTCATATCGATTTCAAGATAAATAATTAGCTATTTGTGTCCAAATAACTACATAAATTCCCAGAAGACGGAATTCAAATTCTCATAGCAGCAACATTTATCCAGAGCTGGAGAGATAAGGCAGTGATAGGATGCTTGTCTTGCATGGGTAGACCTGGGTTTGATTATCAGAACCACACACGGTGCCCTGAGCTTTAGCAGGGATGATTCCTGAGTCCAGAGCCAGGAATAAGCCCTAAACAACAATAGAGAGCCCCAAACCAAAGTACATTTTTCCATGTATAAGATATATTTATAATAAGATTAACTTTGAATAGTGATACAGAATAAACCAGTTCAACACAGCAGGTCAAACCAGATCAAACCAGTGGTCAAATAAATCAAGAGTTAGTGTGGCTATGGGACTAAGAGATACAGTACAGTGAAAGGATGCTTGCCTTGAATGTGATCTACACAAGTTCGATCCCTAGCAACCAATATGGTCCCCTGAACTCCACCAGGAATGACTCCTGAGCAGAGAAACAGGAGTAAACCTCCTGCACACTGCCAGGTGTAGCCCCGAATTAGAAAAGAAAAGAAAAGAAAAGAAAAGAAAAGAAAAGAAAAGAAAAGAAAAGAAAAGAAAAGAGAAGAGAAGAGAAGAGAAGAGAAAAGAAAAGAAAAGAAAAAAGAAAAGAAAAGAAAAGAAAAAAGAGCTACTATGGCTGATGTGTTCCTGATATGATTTATATTAAATATTTTCTTTTTTTCTTTTCAAAACTGCTAAGTACTAACTCTGGTATATCACTTTCCAAGTTCAAATTCCAACTTTGCCTAATTATGTGCTACCCTAATCCTTTCTTGCTCCTTAAAAAAATATTATCTTGCAAGTTGGTTGCAGTAGTTTAAAAAAAATCCCAAATTTTGAGAGAAATTCTACACAGAGGCAAGCATCCTAAAGTCAGGTACATCATAAAATTTCAACAAATATTAACTACACTAACTAGTATGCAATCAATCACTATTCTATATTTATTATGTTCTAGTGCAACATATATCATTTAAATTAATCTATTAAATGGAAGTAGAAATTAAGACACATGTATAATTGGTATTTCATAGTTTATTTGTGTGGAACAAAACCAGTCCTGTGTTCTTAGTTCTAGCCCTGCTATTTCAAACTTCCTTTATTTTGAGAGATTATAATGAAAGTTTATTTTTTATTCTTTGAACAAACATGCATAAAGTTCTAACAATTATGCACTAGAAACAAAAGAAAATGAAATAAGCAATAACGGATAGAAATTGTACTACTTCTTTTATAGTTTCCAGGAAAGAGAATGAGATCTTTAGGCTGGGAAAGTTGACATAAAACTGCCTTTCTTAGGAGATATTTAGAATTAGTGAAAATATTAGTGAAAATATTTCCATGGATATTTCCATAAATTTTCAAGTTTTGTGACTTTCCACTCTAACTTTTCAGTTAGCCCAATCTATTTTTCATTTTGCCTGAAAAATTATCTTTTAACATTTGGATATTCTTTTGACATAGATACTGAATAGAAATGAGCATGTTCTCATCTCAGTGATGCAGATGAGAAATCTATTCACGTAATAAAATCACACTCACATAATTGGGTATTTCTAGCATGAGTAAGTGGATATATTGCTTATAAAGATCACTGAGATTAGTGACTGAAAAATTAAAAAAATGTGAAATTAGGGTAATGCTAGGTGAGGCTGTCCAAGGGAAATGCATATTTCACAAGATAACTATGTAATTTTATGATGGAAAGTTTCAAGGAAATGGGGTAAGAAAAGTAGGAATTCACTTCATATTATTTAGAGCTACCTCTTTCAATATCCCTCTACTGAGAAAAAAAGAGAATTTGAATTTTAGTCAGAATTTCTGATTGATCCAGGCAGATCTTGACCACCTTAGCCTACACCCAAATTGGTAACTACTACAGAATACACAATAAAATAATGATTAAGATCAAATTAAATTTTCCTTCATTGTTTTACCTAGTCCCAACACTAGAGTACATTGTTTATAATAATATTTATAAATCTATTTAAAATATAGCAGAATGTGATATTATAGACCAATCTCATAATCTAGTAACTATTTTCAGTCTATTTCTCTGGAAAAATGTGGAAAAGTATGTGCATGTTAAGATGTAAGTGGCAAGCTGACCTATGTATTAGGAAACTTCATCCTAAAACTCATTCTGTTGTGTGTAAATTACTTTTAGGCCAAGAAATACCTAAAATAAAATTCTTCAGGTGTAGAATCATTTTCCTAGGAGAACCATCTTCAAGAAAAAATATATACTCCTCTCTTGCCCACACAAGACTAGGTACTTTTAAAAAGGCAACTCTAGAAGACAGAACACAATTTTGGACAGGAAGATTTATACTCTTTACATGTACTCTCAGATTTACATTCCTAGTTCAACTGACCAGATGGCATAATTACCTTTTCATCTACAGAAAAGTCCTTAAAATGAGCTGAATATAGTTCAAAAATAATGAGTAGTCAGTAAGTACTCTAAATCTTCTGGATATTCGGATGTAACAGTTTTCTTTGCTTGCTTCTTTTTGATTTAAACGGGTGTTCAATGATAATTACGTCACAATTATGTACACACATATTCATATATATGTTGGGATTCAGGTTTTTATTTTAATGTTACAGTCTTCAAATAATCTTTATATACTTCAACATCTAAATAACTGGTGTTGCTATTATTGACCAATCATCTGTTTATAGAAATAAGATTTCTCTGAAATAGTTATAGTTTTGAAGGGCTTCCCAAGCAATGTTCAAGAGGCCTGAGGGATCCATCAGTGGTTCCCGCCTGATTATAGTGGTAGTGTAATTCTGGATTTGGGGATGCAGTGCTCCAAAGACTCGCGGGTGCTCATGATCACCCGGCAGTGCTCTGGGACCTCCCAGGGTACCCTGTTGATACTTATGCGCACCTTCTGATGCTAGGGACTGAACCAGCATGGACAAGTCACATGTCCTAACTCCTGCGCTATCCCTCTGCCCTAAGATATTAATATTTGGGGGGTATTAGCATTTTGAACGAGTATTTAAAATTGTCAACGTGACTTTCAAGCATTCCTTCCACAAAGAAGATTGCATCATAAGTTCTTAAAGGTTTTTCTTTCCATTTTTGTAACTTGGGGCAAAGATAAAAACATGCCTTATCATGTTTCCCTCTTTTTCTGACATTTTCCTGCATGCTTTTGATACCACAAAATTAGTCTCTATCTCTTTAAAACATTAAAGAGAATTCTCACTACATATTTAGACATATAGATATTGTTAATACATATATGAATACACATATACATGTATATGTGTGTGTGATTTGCGCAGATGTTTTTTAAGCCTGGTGGCTCACAGATAAGGGTCTTATCACAGGAAGGATGTGCGTGTGAAATTAGTTAAGCATTTACCACTCAAATTAAGACTTTCCTGTTGTTAAAATATCTTAGAAACTTTAATAAGGTTTTTAAATTAATCAACATGCATCGATCAAGACCTATAACCTTAACCACCCGAATATGCAGTGATACAATGAGTTCTAAAAGATAGATGTATTGGCTCTGATGGAAACTTTCTAAGAACATGAGTGGTTCACTGTAATCTGAGTTTAGGTTATATTGTCTATCCTTTGGTCTTCTTATTCTATTCTTGGGAATAATAGTATGTGACATCTAAGACTCTGGTTCTGAGCCAGATTTCTGAGGGAGTCTCACTTAACTTAAAATCCTGTGACACAGTGTAAGTCTCTCCAATTTGCCGAAGTTGTTTTAGCTACATATAAAGTGGGATGCTATCTACCAAGTTAGGGTCATTTTCAACAATTATCATTTATTTAAAAAATTGTTTTCCCAGTGAAGTGCTAATATAAGACTTGCACAAAGTAAGACCTCAAGTAAATATTAATGTTATTATGAAGCAATAATAGCTTTATGGTGAATAAGTTGTAAAATATAAATTTATAACCAGGGTAAAATCTAGAATGTCACTTTATGTTTGCATCAAAAGCATGCTGCAATCAGTTAATCAGTGAACTGCGAGTTGACTGAAGTTTTTTTCTTACCCTTATATTCAATTTTTAGTATGAAGGATTTTTCTGCACATGAGTCTCCTTAGCCAGAAGAAACAAACACATCTAGCTAATGACCCTGAGAGTTTTACTTTCACTCATGAGGGGTCCAGGGGCACACAGACCGTAGAATATTGACAAAAAGAACTACGGTGACACTAAGCATCAACAAAAATGATTTTTGCCATCACAAACTCAGTTAAGATTAATTTAGCATTTCAATCTCTCAGGCTTCCCTTCAAAAAATTTGTATGTATTATGTGATTTCTCCTCACAAACATTCTAGAAAATACATAACATTATCCTATTTTATCAATCAATATGTGGAGGTAAAAAGCTTCTTGAATGTCTTTCATCATGAACATGTCTAATACTTTGGTTGAATACCTAATGGTGCTAACTTCCAACTCTGTCTCAGCAAGAAATATCACTTAGATTTTTACAGCAATTAGAAAGTAGGAGATCCAAAATTACTACTTACTACTTGGCTGTGACTCTGCTATAAGCCAAATGCATTATTTAAAAAAAATCCTGCATCGTCCCTTCCATTTATCCTCATTAAAATATCTGCTAGTGAATCAAACATTGCAGTTGAGCCTAGAAATAAAGTGTCTATATGCTTTCATTTTAAAGGGGGGTTTATTTCTCAGTTTCCAAGACTACAATGCAGTTTTTCAATAGGTTTGTTAGTAAGACTATAATTTCTATAATTTGAAATCTCTTACACTTTTAGAACTTTCACTTAAAAATTATCAGAGGGAATTGCTTTAGTTTTATGTTTTGTTTATTTTGAATACATTTGATAATCTCACTCAATTTAGAAAAATAGAGAATATTTCAAATTTATTTATTTATTTTTTTGCTTTTTGGGTCACACCTGGTGATGCACAAGGTCACTCCTGGCTCTGCACTCAGGAATCACCCCTGACAGTGCTCAGGGGACAATATGGGATGCTGGAAATTGAACCCGGGTCGGCTGCATGCAAGGCAAATGCCCTACCCACTGTGCTTTTGCTCCAGCCCAAATATTTCAAATTTATTAATTTAATTTTTTTCTGCTGTGATCTCTCCATGTCTTATTTATTTATGTACCTGTTTTCAAACTATTATAGTTAGCCAGTATGTACAAGTGAACTCAAACTAGAAAATAAATTGCATTTGTTTGACCATGACCCGATAAGAAATAGATAAAAAAAGGAAATAAAATTTACTATAACTTTCAAACTCAACAATATTTAGCCATAATTTCAAAATCATTTTTAAATCCCTGTACATTAAATTTCAATTATTTAAGTAATTAAGAAGCACATATTCAAGTTGTGGACATATTCAATTTACAGAACATAGTCCACTGAGAATAAGCCAATTCTAATTTCTCTTAAAAGTCTGGGGCTAGAGCAATAGTACAGCAGGTAGGGCGGAAGCCTTGTATGCAGCCAGCCAGATCTGACCTCCTACCCCATGTGGTATCCTGAGCCCCACCAAAGCTAATCCTTGGGTACAGCATCAGAATTTAAGCCCTGAGCAATGCCAGTTGTGGTCCAAAAACAGACAAAACGTTGTGTCAGAATATACATTGGTAATATGTGAACCAATAGGTGAACCATTGGTAATATGTGAATACCTACACATATACTCAGATTATATATCATCAAAGTAAATATCATTCCATATTATGTCTCAAGCTTCTGTCACTGATATCCAGAAAGAATTTATATACACATATACTCTAGAATATATAGTACATTTCTAGAGAATGAGGTAACTAGATAGTAACATATGTATATTCTATTTTTCCCCCAAAAAAGTTTTCATTGTACCACATCAGATGATCTAAATTAGTTCCTGCTTTCTGACCCATGAGAAATGCAAATCTAAAGCAGATAGATGCTCACTTTTACAAAAAAATCTGTAAGAGTGTGAACACTTAGCAGTAGTTTCCTGACAGTCGTTCTAGAGGCAGAGAGCAACCTGTGCATTAGCAAAAGTGGCGCCTGCCAAGCTCATTTAGAATGACTAAGCTCATAGCACATTTAGTCTTCCATTCATACTTATACAATAGCTAACTTCATGTAATTGTGTTTTGATTTTTGGGTGAAAATACTGAGAAAATAAATGAGGGGAAGATGGAGTTCCAAGTAGTGCTTGGGAGGCCCTGAGGCTCATAGGTGAGTCTCCACTCGCTTTGCCTCGGTTCAGAGAAGCCGAGGATGCTCCTGCCGAGGATGACGGGCCAACCCAGCAGTACCCGGGGGGGGGGGAGGGGGTCCTTGTGATACTGGCAGAGCAGTGCTGCCGGGGACTGAACAAGGAGAGTCGTATGAGAGGCCCTGCTCCTCTTTACCATACTATCTCCAGCCCCAAACTCTTCCAATATTTCCCCATACAAATGAAAGCAATTTTTTCTTTGCTTTACACAATTTTGGCAGAAAAGTTTTATAGAAATGCTCTACTTTCAAATTTGGGGAAATCTGTACAACATACAAATAGCAAAATATAAGCATAGATTTTCTCAAATATTTACTATTTTAGAAATTAAAAAAATTCTCAGAAAAAACAGCCAAATGTCTTCACTTATTTGGAGTTAAAACAGTTTAAGACCTAAAATAAAACTTAGCATTTCTAATCTTGGTGTACTCCCAATTCAGGAAGGAAGGAAGGGAAGAAGAAAGGGAGGAAGGAAGGAAAGAAGGAAGGAAGGAAGGAAGGAAGGAAGGAAGGAAGGAAGGAAGGAAGGAAGGAAGGAAGGAAGGAAGGAAAGAAGGAAGGAAGGAAGGAAGGAAGGGAAGGAGGGAGGGAGGGAGGGAGGGAGGAAGGGTAAGGAGAGGACTGATTATTTTATGATCAAAAAATAAAAGGAGAAAATCTAGATTTTCTTTAATATTCCTGCCACCATAGAGAGAGAAGTAGAGTTGAAGCAAGTTGTTCATTTTTTTAAAAAATTACAAAACTTACATTTTTTTCTGGGCTGCAGCGATAGCACAGCGGTTGGGTGTTCACCTTTCACGCGGCTGACCCAAGTTCGATTCCTCCGCCCCTCTCGGAGGGCCCGGCAAGCTACCGAGAGTATCAAGCCCACATGGCAGAGCCTGGCAAGCTACCCGTGCATATTGGATATGCCAAAAATGGTAACAATAAGTCTCTAAATGAGAGACGTTACTGGTGCCCGCTCAAAAAAAACGATGAGCAACGGGATGACAGTGACATTTTTTCTACTTTCAATCCAAGAATTTTCCATAGATTATTATTTTTTTTTTACACTGAAGCCCTAGCACTAAACCTACTTATGATTTAAAAAGTAAAATGTTAGTCTTAACTGATTAAGGGATACAGTTTTTCTAAGAATGTCACATCACCGTCTTATTTTGTAAGCAATTAAATGTGATTATGTGACCAGGGGTTCATCCAGTTTCAGAGATTTACGTCTTTGGGCTGAGTCAGAAAGTGAGTAGCTTATAGGATGGGAGAGGAAGAAAAGAGCAAACTATGCACAACTAGCTCATTATATCTTTAAAATAAAAAATATGACTTTTTAAAAACATCACAAAAATATGATATTTTGTTACATAAATAATCTTGAAAGATAATAAGAGTATTTTGTGATGAAGAGAGTTGTTGGTCTTTTTAATAATTACCTGACACTACTTAGAGATTATATACAAATACATTTTTAAACTATGTGGCTTTCCCCACACCAAAATTAATGTTAAAAGTAGGTATGGAATGTATAATCAAATTTTGATAGTATTATTTCTTAAGGTATAGGATGCATTTAATTTGAACCAAAAATCAATTGCAAGTTTGATGGGGGAAGTACTTAGCTTAGGCAAAATGAAGAATAACTATTTTTCACTTTGTTCCAATTAAACATGACCAAATATACCCTATTATTAAAAAAAGGTAAGGAGAAACTTTATTTCTTTGAGTTGCCCTCATTTCACAACTTTAGGCATTGTGCTGTCTAAACTTATTTAGAAAACATTGAGTGCCATATGTACAAGTTAGTCATGGAGCGAAAAGACTGTTATCCCTGGGTTAACATTTTCTATTTAATGAAGCTTTCAGTGGCATATGGATGTCTGGCAAAAGAACTTGAATTCTATTAAATCCCCACCTCAATGTCAATTTTCTTCACATTAAAGTTTCAGTAACTCAGTAATGGCTTTTGGGGAAAAAATAGAAAAATAGATCACTGTTGTCAGTACTTTAGGGTTTGAATTGCTATTTTTTAAAGTACTTATGTTTATGGGTGGAAATCATACCCAGCAGTGCCCGGGAAGTACTCCCAGCTTCGAACTGTGTGTATTTGTGTGTGCATGTGTGTGCATGTGTGCATGTGTGTGCATGTTTGTATGTGTGTACGTATGTTTATGCATGTACATGTGTGTTTCTGTGTGTGCATGTGTAGTGTGCATGTGTGTTTATATATATGTCTGTGAGTCTGCATTTGTGTGGGTATGTGCATGTGTGTGCATGTATATGCATGTGTATGTATGCATGTGTATATGTGTGTTTGTGCATGTGTGTATGTGTATTTGTGTGTATGTGGCTGTGTATGCATGTGTATGTGTATGTGTGTGCACATGTGTGTTTATGCGTGTGCCTACATGTTTTTTTTGTGTGTGTATGTATGTATGTGAGAGAGAGAGAATGCTTCCATCGATGCTTATGTAACAACATGGTGCTTACCCCTTTCTCCAGCTCCGAGACACTGTTTACTTTTTAAATGAAAGTTGGAAACTTGATCAACTTTGTTTTCAGATGGGGAAACTGAGACCCAGATCAACTCTAAGGGGTTTCTCATCACCACCAAAGACTAGACACTTGAGTGTACAGAAAGATTTACCGTGTTGCCACTTGCCAGAGATCCTAAGATGCCCTTGAACAGTGACTAACAGAGGCCTTCTCTTCAGCTGGGGCAGGGAGAAAGAAAATGTAACTGATTTAGAGGCAATTTAACTTTAAAACTGGGTGAGCATCACAATAAGCTGATGCTCAAACACAAAAATAAAAAGTCCAGAGGGAAGAACTATTGCAGTTATTTTCCTACTGATGGCATTTAGAAAAACATTGAAAAAATTAACTAGGAACAATAAACTTGCAATGTTTACTGTTATTTTGCAACTAAGTGAAGAAGATATTTTCGGCATCAGTCTTTCATTATCTTGTGGAATGCAACACACCATAGATTAGGTTTTAAAGCTTCTATTGCAAGTCAGAGGATGATGCTAACAAGGGCAAAGCGGGTCTGCTTAATCCCGCCCAAATAAGTTAATGCCCTGCCATTCAGTAAGGAAAATTATTCTTTAAGGAACTCCATCTTCACAAAACCAAAATATAATCTTCTAACTGATAATAACAAATAGTGACAGGGGCTACAGAGATTAGCTCAGCAGGTAAGGTGCTTTCCTCACACTTGGCCAACTTGGTTTGGGTCTCGGCACCACATATAGTCCCTGACCCCTGCCAGGAGTAATCCCTGAGCGGAGAGCCAAGAGGAAGCCCTGAGCACAGCTGAAATGGCTCAACAATCCCCTCCCTGCAAAACAAACAACAAATAGTGATATCAAATATAGATTCATTCACATTCTTTTACATATTTGTCCTCATGAGCTCACTAGCACTCCTTCCATAATCTAATTTTACCTTTAACTAAGGACTGGAGTGATAACACAGCAGGTAGGGCATGTGCCTTGCATGCGGCCGACCCTGGTTCAATTCTTCCATCCTTCTCAGAGAGCCCGACAAGCTACTGAGAGTATCCCGCCCACATAGCAGAGCCTGGCAAGCTACCTGTGACATATTCTATATACCAGAAACAGTAACAACAAGTCTCACAATGGAGACATTCCTGTGCCTGCTCAAGAAAATCAATGAACAACGGGACAACAGTGCTACAGTGCTATTAAGGGCACGGTTAGTAGAATATAAATCACTGTCACTGTCATCCCATTACTCATCGATTTGTTCGAGCGGGCACCAGTAACGTCTCTCATTGTGAGACTTATTGTTACTGGTTTTTGGCATATCGAATACACCACGGGTAGCTTGCCAGGCTCTGCCGTGTGGGCGTGATATTCTTGATAGCTTGTCGGGCTCTCTGAGAGGGACAGAGGAATTGAACATGGGTCGGCCGCATGAAAGGCGAACGCCTTACCACCGTGCTATCGCTCCAGCCCAGAATATAAATACCATAAAGCATATATAATATATATATAGGCACAGATATTCACATGCATAAAAATACCACTTATTATATAGTCTCTCCTCAATCAACAGTGATGACACAGTATACTGTTTTATACATGACTTATTTTTTAAAGTCTAATTAATTTTAACTTCCTTGCTATGTTTCTTACTATTTAGCTTAGTCGTATAAGGGATTCGATGCACATATTATTTTTATGCAAAATTATCTCTAGATTATATTTAGTTTTACAACTTTCAATCTATCTGAAAAAACATCTGTCTTCTCTTGGGCCAGAGAGATAGTAACGGTCCTTATCTATGGGTAAGGAGTTTGCTTTACATGAAGCTGACCCAGATTCAATCTCTGGCATGCCATCTGAACTTTATAGCATGTCAGGAGTGATCCTGAATTACTAGAAATCACACCTCACCATAGTTGGTTGGTGGCCAAAAACCTCAAAGAGGTTAAATAAAAAGAAAATAATAATAATAATAATAATAATAACAAAATAAGAAAAAGAAGAAAAACCATTACCTCTTGCTTCTGTGATCTGAAAGCTACCACATATGCAGATCTAACTCCTACATATGCGAGGTTTCTTCTTGAATATTCCACTGTTTTACTAATGTTTTTCTCTTTATCCATTTGCATTTAATTTCATTAATATAACTTGATTGTATGTTCTAATGTGTGTTTGGCCCATTCTATGAAGCCAATTACATTTCTAATACTATATGTATATTCTGTAAGTTTCTTTTGGCAAAATTTTAACATAACAGAACTATTAAGGCTTTTCTCATCTAGCTTTCTAATCATAGCAAGCCAAGTCTTGTGGCAAATTATTGATTCAAACTCTTTTAAAGGGACTTCAGAATAGCAAAAATAGCAAACATTAAAAAAAATAAAATTTTAAAATCTTAGAACAATGTTAATATAACTATAATTATCTATATATAATTATAAATATCTATATCTATAACTATATATAACTATTACATAAATTATTACAATTTTTTTAAAAAGAATACATTTGAGACCCTGACATCATGCTAAATGATATTCTATTTATTTGAGGACAGATATACTGTAGGAGAAATAAAATCACAAAAACAAACATCAGTAAGCATAGTTATAAACACACTACATCTAATCTTAGGGCCAAGCAGAGTTTCTTTCAGGAGAATACCAAGAGTGTATGGCAAATCCATTGGAGAGATTTGGAAGTCGGAGCCAGTGATTCAGGAGAAAGCAATGTGCTGCCTAACTAAATGCAATTTTTCTTCAACAGAGCAAGGTCTCCGGCCCAAGACCTCACAACAAGGAAAGGGCAGAAACAGTAAGTAATGAAGTCAGAAACGGATTTCTTCTTCCCAGAGCCAGATCAGACTATAAAGTTTTTTTTTTTGGTTTTCTTTTCTGGATCTTTAAAAGAATGATACCAGTTGTGGAGGGAAGTAGTAGATGGTTAGGCACTTGCCTTGCATGAGGCCAGCCTAAGTTCAATCTTGGGCACTGAAAATGGTCATCAGAGAATTGCCAGGAGTGACTCCTCAGCAAAGATCCAGGAGTAATTTCTGAGTGCCACTGAGTGTGGCCCCAAAAGCAAAAAATAAAATATAGAGTATATTCAAAGGGTAATCATTAAGTTTGTGTCACCAATACAAACTGTCAAACTTGATTAAGCCTCCTCCATCTGGATTTCAAGATTCCTCATTTGGTTTCCTCAAATGATTTCCTCATTTGTGATTGCTCAAATTGTGGATATCCCTTTTCCAGCCCTGGCCATTTGCATTTAAGATAGCAAAACTGCTTTGAGCACAACTAAAAGAAATAATTTGCAAAGCAGACTTGTCTCTGAGAACTTGCATGCAAATCTAAAAAAAGGGGATGAATTGGAATGATAGAGAGATGGCTATGACTATGAATCTCTATATGAAACTAACAAACACTTATTTTTCCACTTTGCTTCAGTCAAGTCCATAGTCTCTCTGAAGTAGTTTCTCTCAAGAGAATAAGCTTATTAATATTTATCTTGTAGTGTGACTTAAAATCAGAACATAAAGAGTGCTTGGTCTTGGGCAATGAGTAGAGTGGCTGTTACTGTTATTACCATGATCTTGCAAGTTAAGGCGATAACTGTACAGGGGTGGAGTTTTTATTGCTTAAATAAGTAAATGACTATCATATTTCTACAGAGTAAATATACTGTGAAGTAATCCCACTCAAATGTAATGCTCATATGAATATTTACTATACACCATAACTCTATTTCTAATGTCCCATGGACTTTACATTTTGAAAAATTCCATCTACTAAAGAAATAATATTTATTAGGGAGGGATGCTAAGTTAGATCACCTTCATTATCAAGGGTATCCAAACAGCAAAATGATGTATTTAGTAATCACATGAGTTTACACGAATTATGACCTGATGAAAATTTTATTTAGCTTATCTCCAGGGTAGGAGGTGGGGGATACCTGTATTCACCATTTTTAGATTTGCTGAAACACTGAGCTTTTAAAATATTTTCATTTCTAATTTAAAGGCCCTAACATGTTTAAAAACTGCAGACAGGGGTCTTTTTTGCCAGTACTTTTACTAAAGTACCTGCATATTTCTTAATACACTCTTTAATATTTCCTTTGAAAAGTCCCAAATGTTTCAAATGTCAGATAGGTTGTGACTTTCGCCAGGGGTAGCTTAGTTTACTGTTTCCTTAATGAATGGGGTTTTATGTGCCGCTGAATTTCTCATGGCACATGTTAGGAAATTCTTGGCAGCATTTAAATTGGAGAACTGAGAGACATATTGGCTCCATGGAAGCCCAATCGGTTCCCAGGCAGGAGCAGGGCCTCTGCCAAGGAAATTTCACTGGAATCAAACAATACAGGGGCTGGGAAGTTTGCTCAAAAGAATAAGGCATGTACCTGGCAAGTGAGAGACCCCAACCCCAAACCTCGCCCCAAATGTTCCCTCAAGCACCACTGAAGAGCACTGTTAAGTCTGAGTAACGATGCTCTCTCTCCCTGGCCTGCAGACTGATCTGACAGTCTCAGCACCGCCTGCAATGACGGGAGGCCACAATGAAAGATGGATTTTCAAGACCAAACGCATAATCCAAGGCAACTGACCTTGGGGCCCAGGGTTCAGTGAATATCGGGCTTTGCCATTCCACCTGGGCCACGGATAAAAGGAGAAAATGCAGCATCATTGTCGAGGCGGACAGAGACATGAAAGCTCGTCGTTTTGGAGAAGCACAGTGCCCTGATATTTCCTGTTTGCTTAGAAAATTCAATTAGATCCTAGAAAAACATAAGTCTCTGGTAATATTTCCTGTTTTCATCTTAGAGAGATCCATCTAAACTTATGTTTGCATCTGATTCATTTAAATTAAGAAGCAGAACAAGCTGGACCGTTTTAAATGGCAGCAACAGTTAGTGAGAACCCTTAATGAAATATCCCGATGATTATATTTTGCATATGTTTAATCAAGCACATAGATGTCACCGTGGTTACTAGCATGTTTTCCCACCAGTTAAGAAAATGCCCTAGCTGTAATCTGGGTGGTTTAAAAGACCCAAATACATACAATATATACTATTGTTATATGTAAAATATAATTTAATTTAGAGAGCTACTAAAATATATTATATATAATATTATCGGTAGATTTAAAAACATGCATATATATTATTAGATTATATGCACTATCGTAGCACTGCCATTCATTAATTTGCTCGAGCGGGCACCAGTAATGGCTCCATTGTGAGACTTGTTGTTACTGTTTTTGGCATATTGAATATGCCATGGGTAGCTTGCCAGGCTCTGCGGTGTGGACAGGATACTCTCGGAGGCTTTTCAGGCTCCCCGAGAATTATATTATATATAAAATATAATTTTCTTTTGGGAGACACTAAAAAAGATATCATATATTGTATATGTTATTCAATAGCTCTCAAATAAATTAGAGAAAATGAAGTGAATAATATATATTGCTCAACAGTTCTCAAAGGTAAGTGAGAGATATTAAAAAAATTAAAATTAAAAAATTCAAATGATAATTTAAATATATATTACTCATTTCTGATGAATGGCCTGTCTGCCGGTCATCCCATTAGAATTCATAATCTCGTGTGGAGTAAAAAACTGGAGCATCTCTTCCAGGTACCACTGTGATGGATATCTTCCCTATATTCAGTCAGTCCATGCTCTGCCTCTCCTTTCTTTGGAAGCTCAATTTCCCAAGTCAGCCTTGCGCTCCTAATTCCTGTCATTTCTTTCTCTGGTTTATGAGAGCTCCGGACACTTGATGCAACCAGAAGCACGTCTGTTTCCGTGTGTTTCTGTGAGCCCAGGTCCTTTGGTTGCTGCTGTGTTATTCAGGAATTAAGAGAATTGGGCTCATCAGCACAGGAGTTCTGACCCGATGCAAGGGGGGTGACCTCTCAAGGTTTTAAATGCATGTTCTTATTTTTCATAATAGTCTGTGAAGGCAGTTACTGTGATCCCTACAACAAGCGAATTTATCTTCTCCAAATGGCACATGTTAATAGATGACTAAACAGGAATTCAACTCAACATGTATCTGATTCCAAATCTGCAGATTTTGAGTCACCAAAAAATGTTATTTTTTATGCACGTTTCCCAATATTTCCCGAGACTCTGGCTGAAATTCAGTATACTAACCTGATACTTGCCCTGGGTACATTTTCTCAACATCATAATAAATAAACAACTATATTTGCCTTTTTCTTTCTTGCACTAACTAGTTCTCTCAACTCACGGTGGTGTCTGAACACAGTAACTGCTAAAACACTTCCCTTAAGTCCGGTCTTAGGTTCCTTTTCCTCAATACAGAATGATTATTGCTCATGTGCTGTCTTTTATTTATCTGGTTTTGGGTTGCACTTATTTGGTTTGGTACTAATTCCACTCTTGGGAAAGTGACCTAAAGCATTTTTTAAGTGAGTATAAATTATTTTGATTTTTTTTTTCTCTTTGGGTCTCATTGAGCGATGCTCAGGGATTACTCCTGGCTCTGCACTCAGGAATCATCCGGGGACCACAGGGATGCTGAGGATTGAACTCAGGTCAGTCACATGCAAGGCAAACGCCCTCCCCACTATACTATGGCTCTGATACCACTATCTTGAATTTTGGGTACTTTTTTAAAACTGGAGTAGGATGTGGCACGGTGATAGAGTGTTGGCTGAAAGGGTTCCCAGGTCCTACACCCGGCATCACTCACTGCAGACCCCACTAAAACGAGAGCAAAATCAAAATGTGAAAATTAAAAAATTATTACCTTGTCATTGGAAAACAAATTAAATTTCACATTATTATTAAGAACGACATTGTGGGGCCTGAGTGATAGTACAGTGGGTAGGGCATTTGCACTGCACCTGGCTGACCCAGGTTCAATTCCAGTATCCTGTATGTTCCCCTGAGCACCACCAGCAGTAATTCCTGAGTGCAGAGCCAGGAGTAACCACTGATTGCCGGTGTGATCCAAAAAGAAAAAAAAAAAAAGAAGAAGAAGAAAAATGACATTATAAGTGGTCAGCTGCGAGGGCCTAGATTTAGCTTAGTTTTACTGCTGCTATTTTTTTTGTGTGTGTGCCAGGGAGAAAATAGCCCTGTGCCAATTGTAATTGAATTGGGGACATTTGTGAATTCTAATAGGTGGAGTACATGAAAACAGGGTCAGGAAGAGGGCACTGCAGAGGAGAGAATGAAATGTTTAGATGCCATAAGCAAGGGGAGAAGAAAAATGCTAAAAACTCAGTAATCAACTCAGGTAATATTTAAATGCCATTTTAAAGCCAATGCAAAAATGTTTGTGATAGAAAGATATTTTAAATGTTAGTAAAGATTGGTTTCTACTGATAATTATTTTTGCCTCCATTCCACAGAGTTCCACTATGCCCTTGGGGTGGACTGTAAGTGCAGAACTTCTGTAGAATTAAAATACTCAATTTAATTGTTGAAAGCCTGTTTATCAGGTACCAGTGACTAAAGTAGCTTGGCTTTGTTTGTTTTGGGGGCCTTCTGAGAAGTGCTTAGGGGTCCTAGCAGATCACTGGTAATTCTTGGCAACCAGAAGGGTTCAGGAATACCAAGGCTACTCTCACCCTCTGGTGCCCAGCAGTGGGTGGTCTTAGTGACACTTAGGAGCTTCCAAGGCTGCACCAGCAAAGCTTGGGAATCCATGCGGTGCACCGACTCAAACCAGGGTTGGCTGCATGCAAGACTCATTTATCACCCTGTGCTACCTCTTTGTCACCACTAAAAAGCCACTATTTGCTCATTTATATTCAAATGAAAACAGATGCTGCATTGTAAAAATGTTTCATCATTAACAAAACCTCTTTTAACCAGAAAACCTTTGGGTAATAGCAATAATAAGATGATCATGGTAAAATAAAGACAGTGATAATAGGAGGGTGAGGAGTGAAAGAAGACACAGTAGCACTTAGTGTTAAGCGAGACCCTTGGGAAAACATTTTGCTTGCTACTGCTGAGACAGCTCGGGGAGGAAGCCCCCGCCTCACCGTGCCTGGGCACATTCTCTGGGTGGCACCAGCTGCAGGGCTACAACAAAGGGTGTCTGTGCTAGGACTCACTGTGTTTTTGCTTCTGGCCACATCTGGTGAAGCTCAGGGATTACTCCTGCTTCTGCACTCAGGGCTCACTCCAGGCAGAGCTGGTTCGGGGAGAATCATATGGGTGCCAGGGATTGAACCCAGGTCATTCAAGTGCAAGGCAAGATCCCGCCCGCCTACTGTGCTATAGCCCCTATAGTAGAACTCTTTACAGATGAGGAAACTGACTCACACAGGAAGTGGCAGAACCAAGTGACACACTCACATGACCTGGGTTCAAGGCCCTTGCTGCAGAATAAAATTACAGAAGCACATCAATTCATTGAATATTAAACAATCTAGCAAATCTTATTTGGATTGCAATTCTCCTAGGCTATTCAACCAGACACTGCAGTTAACCTTAATGTAATTGGTATAGAATTCACTTTATAATATAGTATATTTACTGTATCACTGTATCACTGTCATCGATTTGCTCGAGCGGGCACCAGTAATGTCTCCATTGTGAGACTTGTTGCTGTTTTTGGCATATCGAATACACCACAGGTTGCTTGCCAGGCTTTGCCGTGTGGACGGGATACTCTCAGTAACTTGCCAGGTTCTCTGAGAGGGGCAGAGGAATTGAAACCGGGTCAGCCACGTGCAAGGCAAACGCCTTACCGTCTGTGTGCTATCACTCCAGCCCAATATAGTATATTATCACTTGTATAATTGCTCAGAAAATAAAGATCATAAAACATAAGGTTATATTAGAATGATAAATATATAATCCTGTATACATGAATGAATCAATGACTTGCCATTTAATTCACCTTGGTAAATAGTCATGGAATCTTGATTGCTTAATTGCTTACAACAGATCTCTTACACTCACCCCCTCAGTCTTTTTTGGATATTAACCTTAATTGTCTTAGGAATCATCAGTTAATTTCACCTTTTCTTTCTCCCAGAGAAGTTTGCAGTGTTATTATGAGCACCCCTAATCCCCCAAGTTTATCTTTAACCTTTTCTTTCTGCTATACCTATAATTGTCACAATTCTTAAAGTCAGGATTGGTTACTTATAAGTCAAACCTTCTGGTAACTCTGAATTTTGTATTTGTAGTGAATTACTTGCTTTTCTACATTTCCTATAGTCATTTCACATTTTCCTATGAAGCATTGTTCTTTGCTTAAATACAGAAAGACCATTAATGCTGTGCTCCTAGTATTTGGGAAATGTATCTTCTCCTGGCATCCATCATAATTGCTTCACATAGGCTTTGATTTCTGAAGTCTCTAAAATCTCAGAAGGGGGTGAAATCCTCAGATCTGGATGGACCTGGGGACATGCAGCTCTCCGGGCATCGAAATGGGACAGGCTAGAAAGAATAAAAGCGTGGTCTTGATGCAAGCCACTATAACTCAAGAGACAGGACCCCTGTGGGGAAGGACAAGCTGAACTGGCCTGAGGATTTAGTCTGGGATTTCTGGTAAAAGGCTTACTTGCCCTCGGAATCCAGAGAACTAAGTTTGGAATCTATATCTATTCCTGTGTTTATCCAAATAAGTGCACGTATTAATAAGAAGTAACTAAATTGTTTAATATGTACAATTAAATGGGAGGAGAAAAGCAATATAGATGTTCCTGGGAGACAGAGTGTCTCCTTGAGTAAATCCCCCCAAGAGAACTGCCACCAAAAATTTTACCTCTGTAAATGATCAATCACACCTACATGTAGTATACCCTGAGCCCCCTCAGATGTCCTGTAAGTATGCTATCAGTTATGCACCAAACGGGCTATTTCGACCAGCTCGCTGTGAGTCCCTGCATCTTTGTTTCTCTTCTGGGGAGGCCTGGGGAGGCGTTCTCAGCCACGGAACACGTGGCCCCTCCTCAACCCCTGCCCCCCCCCACTCATAGTCTTTCAGTCAAATTCAGAAATTGTATGACTCATGCAAGATATTTTTATAACACAGTAATGAATAAATAGAAATGAATTCAATAGTTTACCAGCAGTGAAAGGTCAACAATATCCACCCCTGGCTTCTACCAGTGTTGGTGCAAAAACTTTGACAGAATTATCATAGTATTGTCAGCATAATCAAAATGCAACAGAATTAATCATATCAAATCCATCGCTTCATACTCAACATTATTATAATTATATGATGAAACCAGAAAATCTAATAAAATTAAGAACAAAAGAATAAGAAATTCCAAATAAATAAGCCAGATCATATTGGATGCACGGACATATTTTTAAGTAGCCACTATCATCAATTCACTCTGCCCACACGTGGATCTCTGATGATATGGTTTGTTACTAACTTAAAAATACCAAGAGCTCTGATGGCCCATCCATAAAATCTTTACTATTGATGGATATTCAAGCCTCTGATACAGGCTATTAGAATAGAAATGAGGTTCAAGGACACATCACAAGACCATGCCTGGCTGGAGTCAACATTGTTCTGCAGAGGAAAGGGGATTCAGACAGAAGATGGCAGCAGAGTACTGCCAGGAAGAGTAAAGGCACGAAAGACACCCTGTAGACTGGGAAAGACTTTTCTTTCACATGCAAAGTTGGGTATTTCCTCAGCACTGGAAAGTGGGTCGGGGCAATCATTAAACATTGTTGAGATTTATAATCCTATTAGAATTCATTTCTTATTAATGTGGTAATTCGGATCATCTTATATTCCTACTTATATACTGAGGGATCACTGAGGAAAAGATACTTTTAGGTGTTTGGGAGTACGTTCAGTCATGAAGACATATTCAGAAACTCCTGTGCATTTGCTTTGCTCCATGGTTGACTTACAGCAAGCGACTCTGAGCCTTGGGGCCACACTGTGTGTGTGTTTCACTGGGTCACTGAAGGAATTAGGTAAATTGGTGGCCAGGGCCTGAGCAATAGGACAGTGGGTAAGGCACTCCTCTTGCCCACTCAGTGCCTCACGATACCTTCCAGCACATTCTGCTGCGTTAAAGTGCACCCGTGCTTTTAATCTGAACAAGTGCACAGTCCCCACCCGGGGTCCATCCCCACATCTCATACAGTGCATGGAGCACCACCAGGAGTTATTCCTGAAGGCACAGCCAGGAGTAACCCTGTGCATCACTGGTGTTTCCCCAGTACTTTCAGAAATAAAAAAAAGAGGAGTGAGAGAGCTATGTCGTCAGTAAGGGAGTGGATCCAGAGGGAGAGGGACATGCAGGCAGTGGTGAGGACATCCCTTGGGGGATGACAGTGCTCTGCAGATTTGAGCAGGACACAACATTCACGAAAGCCAGTGTTTCTCGATGTTTCCCACTGGCTGCCTGATGATTCTGTCTCCTTCTGGTGACTCGCCTGATCCTGTAACACTCCATTTATGTGATTTTTAACATGTGCTTCTTTGGATAAAACTGGAATCCTGGGCCTACAGTAATAGCACAGCGGGTAGGGTGTTTGCCTTGCACGTGGCCAACGCGGGTTGATTACCAGCATCCCATATGGTCCCCTGAGCCCTGCCAGGAGTAATTCCTGAGTGCAGAGCCAGGAGTAACCCCTGTGAATCGTCAGGTGTGACTCCCCAAAAAAAAAACAAAAACAAAAAAACTGGAAGCCCAAGGAGGGACTATATGGCCCTCAGCTAAGAAAAATGTATTTAAGTAAATAAAAAATTTCTTTGAAATCCCGGATGGGAGACAAGAGATTAATCTCTGGCACTGACCACATGGTTCACTGAGTACCACGTGGTATACCTATGCCCTAAGCCCTCTCAGGTAACCCCAAAACAAGAGAATGACAAGTCCTGTCTTTTGGTAAGCGGCCCTACATTGAAATCAGAAAGCAGAATGCCTACCATAAACAGTAAGACAATATTTAGAGGGCCAGAGCTTTGGTGAAAGAGTACAAGTCTAGCACTTTTAATGCCTCAGCTGAACCCCGGGGACTACAGAGCTCTTGGGCACCACATTCCGGCAGAACTTCACCAGTCATGGCCCTGGCACCTGCCCACAGCACCATGATGGGTGGTTCCTACAGAACCTTTATTTACTGGTCATAGCTTTAGCTATAAACTCAAGAATTTATGTCTCCAAGAACTCGGTGGACACCTAGAAATCTTATTATTTTAAGCTTCCCTAAGGAGCACTTAAAGGAACAGAAACTCACGACTTTAATAGATGATGGCTTCAAAATCATAAAAATACCTTCAGAAGATTAAGTTTGCACAGGGAAGAAAACGTATTCAATCAATTAGGAATTTGAAGAAAATTGTATTAAGCCTTTTAGATCTTGAGAAGAAGTGGCTCTTACATTCTTAAACACAATGGAGATAAAATTCAATAAATGTCAAGTTTCTATAATCATATCCTTTGTAATCTCAATTCCAAATTGTCCCCAGGTATTTTTATCTAGAGCAAAACTTCTTTTTGGTTATCTCAGATTCCCCCACCCATGAAACCTATGATTCAAGCATCTTTAAGTATGCTAAATTGGATTAGATCATAAAATGCATGTCTATTTACTGATTTATTTTTACAAAACCCACAACTTTAAGAGGAAAAGCAAATATCTAAAAACATGTGTGCACTTTAACGTTGCAGAATGGGCTGGAGGTATCCTGAGGCACTGAGGAAACCACAGAACAGCAAATAACTCAGGGCAGTTCCTGCCACACAGGAAAAGAGAAAACCACCCCGACACTTGTGGGAAGGTTTACAAAGAGAGCAACATAGAGGGAAGAACAGGTCGTCTCTCCAGCCGAGCTAACCGCCAAGATCAAAATCTCAGTGATTACTAGAGACCAGAAAATATTAGGCTTGGCCACATCCAATGAGAAAACTAGAAAGCCCTATATGCAGGGGTCCAGGCCCAGACAGTACCCAAAATATGGGCCAGTATCATCAGGGCGGACACCCAACATTGGTGACAAGAGCTCAGACAGGTGACAGGCATCTCAAAGAAGACAGAGTATCAAAAAGGAAAATTTCAAAGCGAATTTCTTTCCCATGATCCTGGAAATAGCAGAAAGAGAAATTCTCCTTGGGTTGGGTGGTGGGTGTATAACTGTGACTCCGAACTATTTACTTTTAAAAATAATTATGTACTCATTGTTTCCTTGACTCACTTTACTGTGCTGGTGATCAAACCCAGGCCTTCCCATGGCTTTTGCATTTGCAAAACAAATGTTCTACCACTGAGGTAAACCCCCAGATCCTGAAATAAATGCTTTGAAATAGAAGAAAATTGAGAGACATTAGAAAATTTCACTGGCATTTAACTACGAACCAAACTCAGCAGAAGGGGAAAACAAATAATGATAATATTGCCAGAAAAATAAAAAGCTTACAGGTTTTCTGTGTATGTTTTGTAAGTTGAACCTGTTTTTAATATCTTTTCTATTTCCATCCTTCTACAAAGTAAGGTTTTCTGTATATAGGAAGTCTTCTGATGCTTAGAATATGTGGATATACTAAACAGAGTGTGAATATGATGCCATGTTCCCACCTGGCTGCCAGGTATCCTTTCCAAGATACTATTGGCTAGAGGATATGAATATATTATTTTACTAACGTAAGTGTCCTTTTTCCTGGTGTGACATTTATTGGTTTTGTAAGCATATTCTTTAGTGTTTTATTCTGTAGATGTAGACTTATGTGGCTCATTCCTTATTGAGGTTAGATTACTAATTTCACAGTAATAACAATGATAGTCATCACAGATTAATGCCCAGTATGTGCCACTTATTAGGCACTTCAGTCATAATTACTAACTAATAATAGCAATTCATCAAGTTACTCAAGGAATTCCATTATCATCTGATTTTAGAATCAAAGCCCAGAGAATTTAAGTAACTTTCTCAGACACAAAGTTAATAAATGTTTGTTTTATTTATCACACACCATCCCAAAAATGAGATCTCACCAATGAATGGAACTAACAAATCCTCAAGGAACAGAGCTACCCATTAAAAAATAAATGCTCATGAGCCTGATTCCACATTAAACTTTATAGTTAATTCAACGAGATTGAGAAATTTGGGGTTCAATTTCAATTTTCCCATTGATTCTATGGCTCTGGATAGAACCTTTTCAGTTTTCTCCCTGAAAGGCTAAAACAGGCTCTCAAGAGGCTAAAAATTGTCATTACTTTCTAAGTATTAGGAGTCTTTTCCTAATGGATATAGATTTGGATCATGTGCCAAATTACCTCTATGGCAAACTTAAAATGTCTCACTATATTCATATCTGAAAATTCATATATAAATATTAAAATGAAGATAATTACAATTGATGAACTTCATGTTATGGGATGGGGCTTGTGACGAGGGCATAGTGATAAAAATATCTAGTCCCTGGCATTTAACAGCTCCCAAGCTAATGGAAGGAATTAGGAACCTAAGAAGAGAGAAAATACAAGGGTAAGGTGATTGTCTTGCATGTGGCCAACGTATTTAATCGTTGGCACCACCTACACTTACTCTATTTTCCCAGAGTACAGCCAGGAATGATAACCCTGTGATACAGGAAGCAGTAAGTCCTGAGCACCGATAAGTGTTAGCAAAAAATGTATATATATACACATATATACATATGTGTGTGTATATACATATATACACACACACACACACAAAGCAGCATTGTAGCACTATCGTCCTGTTGTTCATTTGCTCAAGAGGGCACCATAACATCTCCATTGTGAGACTAGTTGTTACTGTTTTTGGCATTTCAAATATGACATGGGTAGCTTGCCAGGCTCTGCTGTAAGGGTGGGATACTCTTGGTAGCTTGCTGGGCTCTCCGATGGGGACAAAGGAATCGAACTGGGGTCAGCCTCATGCCCTACCTGCAGTGCTATCATTCCAGTCCGATATTATAGATACAGATATAGATATAGATAGATATAGGTATAGATATAGATAGATGTGGATATAGATACATATATATCTATCACTGTGTCACTGTCATCCTGTTGTTCATCGATTTACTCCAGTGGGCACCAGTAACATCTCTATTATACTCAGTCCTGAGATTTTAGAAGCCTCTCCTTACTTCTTTCCCATCAATTGGAGACTCTTTCAGGGTCAGGGAAATGAGACCTATCATTACTGTTTTTGGCATATCGAATACACCACGGGGAGCTTACCAGGCTCTGCCATGCAGATGAGATTATTGTCATCATCTCAATTCATGAGAGACACTAAGCTCATGAGTCTTGGCCTAACAGTCACACTTAGAAACAAAGAGGGAGCCTGGATTCCTTCCAGAGGATTACCTCTAGATTTGAACTGCTTTATGTTATATATTCCCTAACCAAGAACACTGAATTATAAAGGAAAAAGAGGAGGTCACATGAATTTAAAAACTTCTTTTAATCATGTTGACAGAAACAGCAACACGACTTTTCCTCAACTGCATCCCTCAGTAATTAAACATGCTTGGTCATTAATCCATAAATCAAGCACATGAATCATCTTCCTGATAAACTTTTGCAATATTTGCTGGAGAAAAGACCCACAGCTCTAGTGAATCAAGCAACAAATGGATTTCACTGGCTTATGTAAAGTGCAATAGGATTGAATCAGAAAAATTTTCTCAGGGTACTGCATTTTCACAAGAGTAACAGCGAGGATACTTACATGTCAATATGTGATCCTACTATATACTCAGCGATTTTTGCTATCATCTGCAGAGAATAATTAAATGCAGAGGTATGGCCTCATGTGTGCATATTTGCTGGGAAAATATCTTTTGTTATTTATGTGCAAGGTGAGCCTCTAATGGGTTTTTTTAGAAGTTGGTTTTATATGACATTAATTTCCTGATAAAATATTTGTGTTAACTCTTAAATAACATTCCACTATTAACTTCCTTCTAATATGGCAACAAAATGAACACAAAGGAAGAATGTAGGTTCCTGGCCCTGGAAATACTAGTAAATGGAAACAATTCAACCTACAGTTTAAGCAGCAGAAACATCAAAAACTGGTGGACAAATTACAAGTGCATTTAAATAGTCATATTATTAATACAGGGATATCCCTCAAAACTACTTGAGATATTGTCTTTTGTCAAGGAAAAGGATCTAAAACAAAATTTGGATATGCACCAAAAGCTTCAGATTTCAAGGACTTTTCAATTTCTTCCACTTTGCAAGTTTGAAAACTGAATGCTTCAGCATATCTTTAATAAAAAATCATCTCCCAAGGCTCCTTTTCTATGCAGGAAAAATCAAATTAACTACAAACAGAAGAGGTTAGATGCATAGATAAAGAAAGTATCAAACTGTACCATCATGCCACTCCATTTCTCTAAGGTCTCCTAATATCTACCCAGGAGAGAAATACAAATATTAACTTCACCCAAGATCAGGCCACACAATCAAAGGAAAATGTGGTTTCCAAAAAGAAACAGCTTAGAGTGAATCATTCTACTCACTGTTATAGTTCCACTGGTGACACTATCATTGCCTGGACTGCTTAGCATCTGCTGAGTGCCAATAGCATCTCAGACTTCTCTCATAGCCTACAAACCATGCCTTACCCTTGCCTGAATACTGGGATCCCCATGCTTTGATTGCAAAATCTAAAGGGATGCCCTGTGCCCTCGAGGCTATGGTTTGTTCTTTGCACTCTGCTTCTGCCAGAAATGGTACCTTGTATTATGCTCTCAGCACACATCCTCCAGGATGTATTAAGGCAAATACAGAATACTCAGGCTTCTGTGAGTATCATAGAATCATGGAATCATGGAATCAGCCTTAAAATCCAGTACCCAAAATGAGTCCTGTGCCTTCCCCCGAAGCACCAGATTAGCTATTAGTGTGTCCTCTACATGAAACATGGGAGCCAGCTGGAGTCAGAAATGATTTCCAGTAGAAAAAAATCTGTGTTGGCACCTATTTCTAAATTCCAATTCCTTATGCTCTTTAATGTCTGGTTCTCATGGAGATAGTTAGAATTCTGATCTCTTATTTTGCTCTCTAATTTTACTGGATTAAGGATGGGGTTGCTTTTAGAAAACTAGCAATTTAAACATTCTAAAAATAGTCATCACACTTCTCTTTAATTATATTTTATATTATTCAGAATATGTTGCTAGATATATATTCCTTAAAGGCAAAGCCTCCATCTAATCTGCTTACCATTTTGCCCCCTTCACACCATGTCTATCGATAGAAAGTGTCAATAAATACGTATTTATTCAGTGAATTAGTAGTCATACTTCCCTTTAATAGTAGATCTATTTCATCAGCCATCTTACCTGGGGAAGAAATGCATGACTTCCTTATAATACAATTACCTTCTTTTACATCCAGAAATTAAATGGTATCTAAAAATGACAGTTTTCTTAAATAATGACTCTAACCCATAGACTTGCTTGATAACAAAAATCACCTAGAAAGATGATTTTTATCTATCGAACATATATATATATATATTAAAAAAACAGAAAAAGAGGGTAAGATAAGTAGATGAAAGGGAAGAGACCTGTGAGGAAGAAAGGGAAAGGGATGTGTGCTTGTGTGTGTGTGTGTATGTGTGTGTGTGTGTGTGTGTGTGTGTGTGTGTGTACGTAAGAGAGGGAGAGAGAAAGAGATTTTGTTAGTAAAATTTACCAGTTCATTTAACCGGGATTAAATTAATTTCTAAATATTGTTGCTTTATAAAAATATTTTCATAGAACTCTAGTTTCTGTAGAAACGTCCACTTACCTAAGATTTATGTTTGGGAGTGACTATAACAGGCAAGGACAATTATATGTGGATTATAAATTAGCATTATTTTGTAATAGTATTTTTATATTGTAGTTTTTTAATTCTAATACGCACGGGTAGCTTGCCAGACTCTGCCATATTGGATATGCCAAAAACAGTAACAATAAGTCTCTCAATGAGAGACGTTACTGGTGCCTGCTTGAACAAATCGATGAGCAACCAGATGACAGTGACAGTGACAGTTTTTTAATTGGTGACAGAATTACCAATATCAATATATACATCATTCTCAATAAACTTACAGACTTTATTGACTGTTTCTGACAGTGTTATATATTTTGATCCAATTAGACGAGGCAAACCTAAAATACATTTTCTATCTGCACTTCAAACTAAATGCAGCACATTCTTCACTATCTTCCTGTTGAATAAAGTTTTAAATCTTCTTTTATTCTTTCTGTATTGTACATCATAGAACTCCAACACAGCTTTGATTTGTTAGCTACCTTTAGAGAAAAAATTACTTATAAACTGAAATTTGATAGTTTTATTTTTTGCTAACAGTATGTGTACATCTGCCATGTACACACATCCACTCCTTGAAAATGTCTTTCGATTTCCTTTTCAGTATTCTATTTAAATAAATATTTGCAGGCCTTACTTTACAAACACTGAAAGCAACCAGCTTTGTGAATTCATAAAGTGACGATGACTTTCTTTTGGAAACATTGCTAATTCATCACTCCTGAGAGATGGTTTACCTAATCCCCTACTATTATCTCTTTCTATACCCTCTGGCTACCTCCCTCTTATCCTACCCATCCTGCTCCCTGAAGGTCAAGTAGCCCCTCTTTTTAGAGTCTTACCTTGCAAATGCTGTACTTCAACGGCAGAATTTATAACAGAGTTCCTAATCCTTTTGTCATTTTATTAAGCTCCTAGTAGTTGGCATAACTATTCTCACCAGAATCTGTTAACTATATTTCCATCCTATTAAATGATAAACTACTACCCATTAGTTATGAACTAAATCATTATTTTATTACCTAAACTCAGCAACTTTTTTTCTCTTTTCCCACTCTTTCTTTGAGGGATGCTGCAAGTATAAAAATCAATGAATAAATAATGACAGTCAAGGGCCATTCTGAGAATGGTGCAAAGAAATGAGTAATAAAATTTTGACTTGTTCATTTTTCTACATATTACTAGTACATATGATGATTTGAAGTTCACAATTAGAAGTTGTTGATATCTGTGAATATAAAATAGGTCTCACCACAGTAACAGGTGTATATGAGTTGAATATACACTAGCAAAAGATTAATAAAAAAGGGAATAGTTAGTAAAAGTATCTAATCATAACCTGAGTTTTGACTCATTTCCCTTATTTTGTGTCCAGTAGCATTTATCATGCCATTCCTAAGATTATGTGATGAACTAAGAAAATGATGGCTGGAGGAACCAGTTGGGATGGGAGATGCATGCCGAAAGTAGATAATGGACCAAACATGATGACCTCTCAGTGTCTGTGTTGCAAGCCAAATGCCCAAAAGTAGAGAGAGAATCACAATCACAATATCCCGTTAATCACCGATTTCTCGGGTGGGCTCAGTAACATCTCATTTCTTCCTTTCCCTGAGATCTTAGAAGTCTATCTCGACTTGGCCCTCCTAATGATGTTGCACTGGGGGCTCTTCAGGGTCAGGGGAATGAGATCCAGCTTGTTACCGGATTTTGCATATGAATACACCATGGGAAGCTTGCAAGGCTGTCCCATGGGGGCAGGAAACTCTCGGAATATTGCCAGTTTCTCCCAGAGGGAGAAGTAGGCTATAAGATATCGAGCTGCTGCAAAGCAGCCGCGAACTTCTGAGAGCTTGCTTTTAAGTCTCTGGATGTTGGCCATTGATGGGATTACACACACCTGGGTTCCTCTGCCAGTACCTTCATGCATGGGGCCTGTCCAAACATGTAGAGAGGAGCCTCCAGCATGGCTGCAGCTAGGTTCAGGTGGTCTTTGGCCTCCAGGAGCTCTGCTCGGGTGGGGAGGAAAGCTGGAGCCACCCCCTCCGAGGGGCCCCGGGGAAGACAGCCAGGCGTGCAGGCAAGAGACTCTTTGCATCACTCTCTTCTGAAAGCTTGCTTTTAAGTCTCTCTCTCTGGATGTTGGCCGTTGATGAGAGAGAGAGTATGGGGAATATTATCTTTCATGGAGGCAGGGGGAGGATGGCAAAGGGGGGATATACCTGGGATATTGGTCGTGGGGAATGTGCACTAGTGGAGGGATGGGTATTTGATCATTGTGAGATTGTAACCCAAACCTGAAAGCTTGTAACTATCTCACAGTTATTCAATAAAATTTTTAAAAAATGTGATGATTGTAATTGCAGTTTGATTTTAATTAAAGGATAAAGTGAAGAATATTAGTTGGCAGTTTTATAAGTCATGGATAAGTTCAATTTTATATAAAATAACCATTTAATGAGTGAGTGAGAATGTTCAGGGAACTGTATTTATTACAGTGATGGAAGACTTGTAAGTAAAATAAATGAAGTAAAAATAAATCTTTCATAGGGTGTAAAGTCATGGTAATTGTTCCAGCTGATTCATATTTTTAAGATGCCCAGTGCTATATCTTTCTGAAGGAAAAATATAATATACATCCCATAAATATAACACAGTTAAATTTTATTGAGAGGCCTGAAGGTTATTTTGCTCTTGCTTTGCAGTTCTGAGGATTAAAATTTACACTCATACCTCACATATGCAAAGCAAGTCCTCTAATACTGAGCTATCTCTCTAGTCTTGAGTTTGATATTTTAGGAGACAGAAGGGATTATTAAAACATATATAAGCCAATATGCTTATATATCGCATGCAATAATATGATCCACCTACTTTTTCATTTGAATGTGCGTGCATAAGTGGGCAATATGGAATCAGTTCTAAGTTTCCTAAATTACATTTGAATGCAAATCAAAACCCAAAACACACACAAACACATACACAAAATATGGAATCAGTTCTAAATTTGCTAAATTATATTTGAATAGAAATCAAAACCCAAAACACACACACACAAACACACAGAGAGAAACACACACAACCACCTGTAGTCAGGCTAAGTAAACAAACCAAGACTTATTTCAAATTACAATTATTAAAAGCTAAAAATTGGTGCTTGTCTCGCATGACAAATTCCTGACGATTATGAGGAATGGAATAAATCAGACATGCAATTCCAATATTGAACCTTATGCCATAGATCTTATGCTTTTCAGTCTTACAGACCTTAGCAGAACTAACCAGGTTTTCTATTTATCTCAAATCACACTTTTTATGGTTTTGCAGGAGAAAAATTAGTGACCAGCAGCAAGATAAGGTAAAAATCAAAATGTCTCTTTAGGAATAATTATTGTCATTATAGTTTGAAGGGGTACCAGGAGACTTCTTTTTAAATTGCTTTGCATATAAGACCACAACTTATTAAACTTTGTTTCGAGATAACTGTACATGATTTTACGTTCAGTTGTAAGAAATTATAGACACATCCATGGACTTGTTATTTATTCTCCCTAAATGGTGACACCTTGAAAAAGTTTAGTACAATATCATGATACAGGGTAAAGTGGAAGAAGTGAAGTAATGGTACAACAAATAATGCATTTGGCCTGTACCTGGCTAACCCATGTTCAATCTTAGCATTCCAAATGGTCTCCTGAGACTTGCCAGGAGTTATCCCTGAGCACAGAGCCAAGGGTAAGCCCTGCGCATGCGAGGTGTGACCCTAACAGAAACCAAGAAAAAACAAAACATAAATCACAACAGAGATATCAACTTTGTTTCACCAATCTTATATTTTTTCATTTGTTCTCATTTGAATTTTTCAACCTGGGTATCTTCAGCTAGAAAGAAATGATCACACATAAAGGAAAACTCAGCTACTCTAACAAGTTCTTGTGACTATAGCAATGTGTGTCATATTGTATAAAAATAACTATGCTAAAGTCTTTATATAATCTCTGGGTATATATTAGAAGATATTAATTTCTCATGTCCAGAAATTGTAGCACTGTAGCACTGTCATCCCATTTTTCATCGATTTGCTTGAGCAGGCACCAGTAACATTTCCACGGTGAGACTTGTTGTTACTGTTTTTGGCATATTGAATATGCCATGGGTAGCATGCCAGGCACTGCCGTGCAGGCAGGATAATCTGGGTAGCTTGCTGGGCTCTCTGAGAGGGATGGAGGAATTGAACCCGGGTCACTGCATGCCAGGCAAATGTCCTACCTGCTGTGCTATCGCTCCAGTCTTCAGAAATTGTACTACTAGTATTTAGAATGGGGATGTCTTGAATGGCCTCAATAATGACTTAAAGAAATTTATATCTAGCCTCCACTACTCATCTTCAATAAAGTGTTCTCAACACTCAATGGGATTTCTGCTATGGGTTTAGCATGAAAACAATCAATTCATAAGCTTGAGCACATGGCTTCTTTTCAGATTTCTTTTCTTGATGTTGAATTCCCAATTTTATCATGCTTCTCTATGGAGGTCATTCAAATTTTTATGTTTTATAGAATTCAAAAGATACTAATCTTAACAACATAATCACCTCTTACCAAATTATAGATGGAATCAAATGGGATGCCTAGCTCTGTGGAATTTCTAATGCATCCCAGCTGCTATTCAATGCACAGATATGGGAGGACAACTGGCTCCAAGCGACCATTTCCAGAGATTAAGAAGCCTAAAATGGGATTAATTTTATTTTATCTTTATGCAGCTGGTTGAAATATAGAAGAGAGTCTGTATTAGACTCTTCAGGAAGAGACAAAGTCACAAGAATCCTGATCTAAATCTGAATATGGAAATGGGAGTGAAAGGAGGAAGTTGTTGCTCGAAAGAAAGGAGATTCATCCATGCTGGATAATTGTCGCCTGACTTTTGTACAAAGCACATGGGATATGAATAAGAAACTATTTAAAAATGATGAAAAAATTAGAGCAAATAATTCTATCACTGAAAATACAAGCAGAGAGTCTGATACGTCTTTTCACAAAAACTACATAGGAAATACATGGGACTCGAAAGCCATCTTGAGAGAACTATGTTTTCTAATTCTAGTATTTTAAGGCAAATTTTGAAGCACAAATAATTTTTTTCTGCTTTATGATACTGACTTTATTTCTCATTTTGCCAAACTCTTTTCTTACGTGGTTTGAAAATGGGATATTCTTCGTAATTTTCCTCATTTTTAAGCTATCTAGAAAAATACTAATCTATGTATTCAAAAAGTACATAAACAATGAATAAATCATGCTTTAAATTTCCAAAAGAAAATTCATGCTACCTTTTGAAAAAAAATCACAAAAGAGGCTTGCAAATTAATATAAAAAAAATTTCCCAGGGTAGGATTCTGTGTTGAGATTATCATATTAGCTTGTCTTTGATAAGATAGCATTCATTCTGCCTCTGACTGTCCAGTGTCCAAACACCAATATAGATGATCATAGAAATTCTGTGTTGATATGCTTTAGATAACAAGAGCATTTAAAGATGATCTTACATTAAAATTTCAATACATTGCCATTCACTATCCTGAAAACAATTATTTTAATAACTACTTGATTCACAGCCATACTATATTAAGTTTTTGATAGAAATAAAATTAGCAGAAGTGTATACAAAATTTCAACTCACCCATTTCCTTCAACAAATGCTTGCTAGAGAGATATCTGAAGAAAGGACTGGAATATCAAGAGAGTAGCCAGGGAATGAGGTGACACCTTTGGCATTACTGGGGGCTGGGGCTGCTCTCTACAAGGACGGGAGCCTGACATGGCAGTGTAATTCTCACCATCCAGGGCTTCTTACCATGATGTCCCTGAGCAGAAGCACTTGTATCCTGAGGTACATTTCCAGCTTCTACACTTTCTAAAATACTGCTAGGCTGCAATACTCATTAATGAAAATAATGAAACATAATTAAATGTAAATTGCTAGAGTCCCAAGAGAACTCTTATAACATGGCCACATCGATAGCTAAATAACCTTGACTGAAGGTCATATAACCTTGGCATTATAACTAGTGCTCCCAAAATATTGTTTGCTGAAAAATATCAACAGAAACAGAATTAGGATTCTTGGACTTGAGGCTTACCCTGCTCATATACTTAATACACACATATCTATAAATGAGACATACATTGTAGGAGTTTGGTAAGGCACGGTATTTTTGTCCTTTCTACAAATTACTATTGTTCTTGAGCCCCAATCACTGCTTGGCACACAGTAGGTATTTAAAACATATTTGCTAGGCTAGGGAAATAGCTTAAAGGGCTTAAATTCTGAGATCCTGAGTTTCATCTCCAGTATCATATGGTCCTTGAACACCTAATGTGTGTTGCCCATTGAACTTCATGTCCCAGGGTCTCCTGGGCGCTGGAGTACCTCTTGGGAGTCCTAATCCTTCCCTAACCAAAAATATGTGTCGAATGAATTAATAGGTTAAGGGAATGGCTTAATACTGCATGGCTAATGGAATCCTCCTCATTCAGTCTATACTTCCCAGTTCAGGTTAGAACCTCCTTTCCCTATTTGTTTCAAAGGCTGGATGACTAGCAAAAATAGGACAGTAATAGTTAATTCTCATACTATTATCCCTGTTTTTTTAGATGCTCTGTTGGTCTCTTCAATAATTAACAGTAAATTAAAATTTTATCTTCTCATTAGATATGTAGGTGATAGGAAGGACAGATTTGTAGCCCAGTAAAGAAAAATTAGGAGACTGAGTTTTATTACTGGCTTCAGCCGATAAATATATGCTGAGTTCTGAGAAAGAAGTTTCTCTGTGACATTAGTTTTAGATGCAAAAGGGAACAGATGAGAAGAGATAGGTTTAAAGCAAACAGAAGAATGTAGAGGGTGAAGCGAAGTGACTGGGGAGTGAATGTGATTTGATTGTGAGGAAAAGGAACTGACAGAACCCTGGAGAGGTTTCTTGAAATTGTGAAAAACAAAGCAGCAAGAACCTCTCCTGGACAATGTCACATAGCTAGGAATACTGGACACATATTGGGTTATATTTGGGAATGAAGGTAATATACTGCTTTATCTGTGAGCACAGAATTATTAAGATTGTGAGAACAGCAGGCACCAGAATGATACTGAGCTGGCAGGGGAGGGTGTCTGCCTTGCATGGAGCCAACCAGGGCTCAATCTCTGACACCCCAACTGTTTCCTTGAGCCCCAGTAGTAGAGATCCCTGGGTGATGAGCCAGGAATCAGACCTGAGCACCTGTGGGGATGGCCAGAATAAAACAAACAAAAACAGAATTAGATTATGTATAAGTCAAACCTATGAACCAGGTTCTAGTACTAGATTCAGAATGAAACATGGAACTACCAGACAATGATAAAACATGTCATCTTAAGGGGAAGAAAGTGTACCTAGTGAAATTTCATTCTAGTGCAGCAAAAGAAAGACACTAAGACTTTTCTTGAATTATCTCACATTATAGTTATTTTACAACAAGATTATATTTGAGTCTGTGCAAACCATTAGTTCATAATAATTCAATACCAGTAGTATCCAGGAAGTCTTATCTAATGTTCATAAGTTATCTTTGTTACATGTCAGATACACGAATCAATATAAACTGCTGATATGATTTTAAATACTGGTTTTGCAAGTGATTAAAACATTCTAATGAGGACAGTGTGATAGTAAGGTGGTTAAGCACTTGACTTGCATGTGGCCAACCTGGGTTCAATCCTAGCACCATATTTGGTTCCCTGAGCACTGTCAGGAGTGATCCCTGAATGCAGAGCGAGGAGAAAATTCTGAGCACTTCTGAGTGTGGTCTCCAAAGTGACAAAAAAGACTAATTATAAAAATATATTACTTAGAATATGGGTAAAAAGGATAAAACACAATAAAGCAACGAATAAAAAGGAAACACACAGAGGGGAAAGAAAGATAAATGCTATAAAGCTAGTGAACAAAAATGTTTACTTCCTCGATTCTTGTTAATCAAATTTGGTGATCTGTCAAAAAATAATCCAAACATCTAATGTATTTCACTTGTGGGGTTCTCTTTATAGATAAAATTAATATGAGCACTTCCTCAGTGGCACCTCTAGTACTTTCCAGTTTTCCTAACTGGAATTATTACATGGGTTTAAGTAGCACAATAGACTTCACAGTGGCCATCAAAACAGAACTCTAGTACTTTAACATTTATCACCTTTATACCTTAACAAAACTCAAAAACCCTAAGGCCCAATTACAATAAACTGATTCTTTGCCCAAAGAACTCTGTATATGTTTCCAACTGCCACCCATCTCTTTTTTTGCTCCTCTTTCTGACTCCACTGTTTTTCATTATTTCACCTCCTCTTTCCCTGATATTTTACCCTGATTAACTTAATCACTGTTAAAAACTCCGTGGCAGGATCAGTAAAGGATGTAAGTCTTCATGTACCCAACCCTAGTTGGAATTCCAGGCATGATACATGGCAGTCTAAGTATTACCAGGGCTCACTCCTGAGAACAGAACACAGGATAACCTCTGAAACCAGAGTAGAGCTCAAACTCCTCTTTCTTTCACCATACCAAATACTGTCACTGTCACTGTCATCCTGTTGCTCATCGATTAGCTTGAGCAGGCACCAGTAACATCTCCATTGTGAGACTTGTTGTCACTGTTTTTGGCATATCGAATACGCCACAGGTAGCTTGCCAGGCTCTGCCGTGCAGACAAGATACTCTCTTGGTAGCTTGCCCGGCTCTCCGAGTGGGGCGGAGGAATCGAACCCGAGTCGGCCGCATGCAAGGCAAACGCCCTACCCACTGTTATTGCTCCAGTCCCATACCGAATACAAAAACAAAAATTACGTTCATCTATGCAGTGTATCAACATTTAGAAGCCTTATGACACAAACTTGAGGTTCCTTATAGCATTCCAAAGTTTAACTCAGTTTGAGGATTGTAAATGCCTTCTCACCAGCCTATCTTCCTAGTAAGGACATGTGGATAGATGTCAGAGATGAGGTTGTACTAACCATTGAACTTTAGCACCTTTTATAACACCTGACACAGAGTGATACCTACCAAGTGCCCATCTGCCAAGCAATCAGCCAAAACCCACTGGACACTGTCTGTAAAACAAGTATTATAATGGATGTATTATGAGCAAAATCCACAGAATCCAAAAATTCCTTTCCAGTAAGTTAAAAATCAAAGTTTAAAAACAGATGCCCTAGCACTCATGTTGATCTCAAAACTGTAAGGCTTACATAATTACTTCCCTGGCACATGCAAAATCTAAGACAATGATACTAAAAATATTCTACTAAAATATTATTATCAATTCAATTTTATTTTATATGTATATTTATATATAGCACTGTTGTAGCACTGTCGTCCTATTGTTCATTAATTTTCTCAAGCAGGCACCAGAAACATCTCCACTGTGAGACTTCTTGTTACTGTTTTTGGCATATTGAATATGCCACAGGTAGCTTGCCAGGCTCTGCTGTGTGGGCAGGATACACTCGGCAGCTTGCCAGGCTCTCCCAGAGGGACGGAGGATCAAACCCATGTTGGTCTCGTTCAAGGCAAATGCCCTACCTGCTGTGCTATCGCTCCAGTCCATGTATTTATATTTATAAGTATATTTACATCACTGTATCACTGTCATCCCGTTGATCATTGATTTGCTCAAGTGGGCACCAGTAACATCTCCATTCATTTTAGCCCTGAGATTTTAGCCGCCTCTCTTTACTCGTTCTTCCCAGTGGTGCCACATTGGAGGCTCTTTCAGGATAAGGGGAATGAGACCCATCATTGTTACTATTTTTTTGCATATCAAATATGCCACAGAGAGCTTACCATGCAAGCTGGATGCTCTCGGTACCTAGCCAGGTTCTCTGAGAGGGAGAACTAGGCTATAAGAGGCCTCGAGGCTGCGAATGTGGCCGCATGGCTTACGAAATAACCGATTATTAGAAAGCTGCTACTGCCATGCTACTGCCACCATTTCTCTGGAATTATTAACGTGGGTACATGCAAATATCACAGGTGCTATTAATTGCCTATTTCCTTTCTCATTTGATCAGGAATTAAGTGGCCAATCCTAACATTCTTCTTTGTTGTGTAGTGTTTTGATTCAAAATGCATTTATGTAACAAATACAGAAAGTTCTATAAAAGGAAATTTTATACTTTCTCATGATATTAGTATAACATGTAACATTAGACTCCTCTAATCTTATTTTTAATTTCTGATTCTGTAGACAGGAGTAACAAATGAAATTGGATATAAACACATAACTAGTGTTATAGAATAGGTGATAACATATTGGTGATAACATATAGAATAGGTGATGACATATTGTGAATCAAAAGAGTAGAGACTGAGATTGGTAGACAAGATGCAAAGTAAGTTTTTGCTGAGAACCAGGACTAATAGAATTTCAAATATCTTGTTAAACTTAAGTCTTAATAAATACATGGCTGTAAAGATCCACCCCTTTCTAATGGATTAAGACAAAATAAACTTTTGAAGTTCAAAATATGACAATTTTAAAGATATTTAACAACTTCAGATATTTAACTTTTTAAAACCTATAGCTCAAATAAAAATGTTAAAAATACATTCTACTCAGATTCCTTTTTTTATTTTGGGGCCAGACCCAGAGATATTCAGGGATATACCCCCAGTTCTGCATAGGAATGGCTCAGGGGACCATATGGGATGCCAGCAAATACCCGACCAGCTGTAATATTGCTCCAATCCCAAGTTTTCTTTATCTATTAATACAACCTTTTATATTAAATTGTGTACAAAAATAACTAAAAGTTTATCCTTGAATGATGTCTCTTACATTCTTCTTATTAACTGGTATGAACTGGAGTGATAGCACAGCAGGTAGGGTGTTTGCTTTGCATGTGGCTGACCCGGGTTCGATTCCTCCATCCCTCTCAGAGAGTTCAGCTAGCTATCAAGAACACCCCGCCCGCACGGCAGAGCCTGGGAAGCTCCCTGTGACATATTCGATATGCCAAAAACAGAACAACAAGTCTCACATGGAGATGTTAGTGGTGTCTGCTCGATCAAATCGATGAATAATGGGACTACAAGGCTACAGTGCTATTAACTGGTTTATCTCAGAAAGCTCTTCCATTATAGAGTTCAGTGGTAAGTTTCCTCCTACATGCAACATGTTGAATCAGACTACTCTGCATCTAATGGAAATTTATGATATATCTTCATATGTATATGTAGACTTGTATATGTAAATATATTTATTTTAATTTTACTTTAGATCATTGATACCATCTCCTCACCATGACCCCAAATAGGTAATGCTTAGCCAATATTTGGCTGTCAGTGTTTGCTGAAAGGAACCCATATAGTTGGCAACATTCTCATTCTCCTTTTCTCCTTGTTTTACTTTTACATGAGAGTAAGGAGCTATGGGTTAGAATTAGCATAGAGAGTGGAGAATCCTGGCTGGCGGGTAACACACACGGGACAATGCTCCAGATCCCAAACAGAGCCGATAACACGGGGTGGGGGGAGTGGGGGAGCTTCTACTAACATGGCTCTGGTATGTGGGGACCAGGATTATTTCTCCAAACCTTTCCTGATATACAAAAAACGATCATGAACGGCTCCCCTGCCCTTGAGCAGCCATGATCTCAGAGGCACACAAACCAATCTTGGAACACAGTGGCTGCTGGCAGAAATGCTCCTGAACTGTGAACTAAGGTACGGCCCTATGCCGCCCCGGAAGGGGAACGGTTTTTGTCCCTCAATCTTTTCCCCTTTGTGGCAGCATGGCGACTGCCACCTTTCAGAGAAATTGGACAGAGAGGTAGAAGCTTGCAGTGATGGGGCGTACGGGGCACACGGGAAATCTCACAATGCGGGGGAGGGGTGCAGAACTGGCCCTGCTCCCCACCCAAATGAGACCCCAAGCAGCCACCCACCAACAGCTCCTCTGTTCCTAACAGCCACGATCCCAGAGGCACACAAACAAATCTCGGAACATATGGGCTGCTGGCATCAATACCTCTGGACTTCATTGCTAAAATACCAGAATTCCAAAACCATGCAGCTGCTTTCGCAGCCATGCAACATCATATGCTCTTCATTATCAGCAATAGAAAACAAATGATCTAATGATGGCTCTTTGGCAGGTCTGATTGTTGGGGGAAAATTCCAAATAATAATAGTGGGTTTTCTGTCAAAAATTGAATGTAATCAAAGTAAAGAGAGAGTAAAGTGAAATTTATCTGCTACACAGGCAGGGTGGGGGTGGGAATGGGGTATACTGGGATTCCTGGTGGTGGAACATGTGCACTGATGAAGGGATGGGTGTTTGATCATTGTATGACTGAGACTTAATCCTGAAAGCTTTGTAACTGTTCTCACGGTGATTCAATAAAAAATAAATAAATAAATAAATAAATTAGCCTAGAGACAACTGCCCCATCAATCACCAATATTAATGACGTCAAAGATTTTATTTTTGCCCTAAGTAAGTTCTTTTTTTTTTTGGTTCAAGGCAAACCAACAATTATCCTTTAAACTCAATGCATTAAAAAGAAAAAATAACAAGTTGTTTGGGTGACCATATGTTCCTATATTTCTAGGTCAATCTTTATCAAACAGTTTCTTTCAAGCATACCATAAATATACTTGTACTTGTCAGCTCATGTGTCCTGATTTTGTTGGTTTGGAAAAATGTGGTCACTGGAAATGCCCTACTTCTTTCCTACCAACCATCTAATTTGAATTTTTTTAATTTCCTTACCTCTCTTTCTGACATAAATAAGGAACAAATGGGCCTCTATTGACAGACATGAGAAACATTATGACTTTTTTTTTACATCAAACAACTTGAGAATGCACCACTGTTAAATAAATGGTTTCCTTTGGCCTCAAGTAAGAGACTTAACCGCAAGAGTCATCGGACTTGGTGAGTACATGATCAAGAGTAGCACTGACACTACTGTTTTATGGGGGATCGAGTGTTTCCATCTCAACATACCTACATGAATATGATTGAACTGTAAGACAATTCTAAACTTTAGTACCATGTAATAGTCAAAAGGTTATTCATGAGAACAAATGCATCACCTATCACTGCTGTGAGGTTTTGAGTGTAGAATCAAGTCACCCATTCAATCACTTCAACTTTTCATGGTTCCTCAAGTTTGAAGTATGTGCAAACATGGAAAGAAAACAAGAACATTTAAAGGTCAGCAAGAATAAATCTCAGGGAGAGCCTCATCCTCAGAATCTGAGAAGACGAGTTTCAAAACCAAAACAGGCGCCAGAGCAATAGCACAACAGGCAGGGAATTTGCCTTGCATGTGGTTGACCGAGGTTTGAATCCTGGCATCCTAAATGGTCCCCTTAGCACCGCCAGGAGTAATTCCTGAGTGTAGATCCAGGAGTAACCCTTGGGCATCATCGTGTATGACCGAAAAAGCCAAAAAAAAAAAAAAACATTTGGGGACCAGAGCAACAGTACAATGGGTAGGGCATTTGCCTTGCATGTTAGCCAACCCAGGTTCAAAACCTGGCACCCCATTTGGTGCCCCAGGCCCACCAGGTGTGATCCCTGAGAACTATTGGATGTGGGTCCAAAACAAAACAAAAATAGGAAGAGTAACAGTTGAACACACAGATTCAAGTATCAATTCTGATTCAGGTCTGCAGAACCAATTATTAACTAACTAGATGTCTTTAATCATCAAACTGTAATCATCAGTTTCTTCATGTACAAAACTGGGATATAAAAGCATATACAGAAAACCAAAACAATGTCTGTATATAGTTAAATAATTCAACAAATTCTTCCATGTATTTCAAGTAGTCAAGTTAATATAGAAAGTAGAACAGGGTCACCAAGGGACAAGGAGGTGGAAATGATGGTCTGTGCAATGGGTATAGGATCTCAGTTTGGGAGATCTGTTACATAATTGAAAAAAAGGCATAAAACTACTGACTTATACTCACTTAGAATTTCAGTTACCACCATTCAAAACAAAACAAGACAAAAAACCTACAATGGTATTATATTAATATCCCACTAGGTATAAACAGGTATAAATTATACCTATTTTTGTTTGGGGGTTATAACCAGCAATGTTTAAGGGATTACTCCTGGCTCTGTGCTCCAGGCTCACTTCTGGAAGTGTCTGGGGAAAAATATGGGGTGCCATGAACTAAATCTTGGCCAGCCGCATGCAAGTCAAGCACCTTACCAGCTATCCTGTCTCTCCAGCCCCTGAGGTTTAAATTTTAAATGTGAATAAAAAGGTACTATTTTCTG
The DNA here is from genome assembly GCF_027595985.1 of Sorex araneus. NCBI lineage: Eukaryota > Metazoa > Chordata > Mammalia > Eulipotyphla > Soricidae > Sorex > Sorex araneus. Next base: position 282,005,100 of record NC_073313.1, read on the forward strand.
GCAGAGAGTCACTTGCCCGCAGGCCTGGCTGTCTTCCCCGGGGCCCCTTGGAGGGGATGGGCTCCAACTTCCCTCCCCACACTCAGCAGAGCTCCTGGCAGCCGAAGACCACTGGAACCTAGCTGCAGCCATGCTGGAGGCCCCTCTCTACACATTCGAACAGGCCTCATGCATGAAGGTACCGGCAGAGGAACCCAGGTGTGTGTAATCCCATTAACAGCCAACATCCAGAGAGACTTAAAAGCAAGCTCTCAGAAGTGCGCCGCCTACGAGCGATATCTTTAGCCTACTTCTCCCTCTAGGAGAAACTGGCAATCTTCTAAGAGTTTCCTGCCCCCATGGGACAGCCTTGCAAGCTTCCCATGGTGTATTCAGGTGCAAAATCCAATAACAAGCTGGATCTCATTCCCCTGACCCTGAAGAGCCCCCAGTGCAACATCATTAGGTGGGCCAAGTCGAGACAGACTTCTAAGAGCTCAGGGAAAGGACGAAATGAGATGTTACTGAGCCCGCCCAAGAAATTGGTGATTAACGGGATATTGTGATTGTGATTGTGATTTTCTGGCACAGTAAGTATTCCTTTAAAATCGAAATCACTGTTGTTTTTCTGTGAAGGAACAAAATTATTGCAAGCACCAAGCACACAGAAATTTTTGCTGAAGCTGTGAATGATTTTCTTTCTCAGTCACTGTGTCAGTTGTTGACAGGGCTCCTGTCATGAAAATCATTGTACTCATGCAGATGACTCATTCATTCTAATTTTAGTGATCACCATGATTCTCGACTTCCAGTGAGTGAAGCTGTAAGTCTGGGAGCTTGTGGAAGTGTCAGTCTCTCAGCAGAGTTGTTTCGTGAGATGCTACCAAATAGAACTAAATATACTATAACCAAATATAACTATAATTCAGACAACAACAACAATCCCAAAATGGCCATTGACAGCAGAACAGCAGAGCCTCATAGCTATTCCTTCTGTTGGAGAAAATGACCTGAAAGCATGTGTGTTATTTCAGGGCAAATGGGTAAAGTCCTTTTCAAAACAACCCCCACCTTTGGCTCTCTGATTCATTTCCTCTCACTTTGCCCCAGCCCCACCGATCGTTTTTCTATTTCTGAACAGCCTCGATCTGTTCATCTCTGAGTGTATTCACTCGGTGCTTTGCCCGAAATGTCCTTCCTCAGAACTATCACAGGAATCACTCCTTTGCCTTCTTCAAGTCTTTGCTTCCAGGTCACTGTTAGGGTGGAATTCTATGACCATCTTATAGAGAATTACCACCCTCTTCTTCCTCTGACTCAGGGATGTCATACTTGTTTTTTTTCTAGACCAAAAAGTACATAATTTATAGATGAACAATTGTATTTTTAAATGAATTATTCAATAGCATAAGCTCCCTAAAGAAAGACCCTCCTCTCTTTACTCATTAGTGTATTCTAACATAAAGAGATGTGCAGTACATTCTACCTAAATATGAAGTATAATTTGAAGGGAGAAATAAAACCTCCCTCCGGACAACACACACACACACACACACACACACACATACACACTAGTGGCCTAGTCAATGGAATTCTTGTTACCAAGGAACTGTCTACGAAAAATGACTTGCCATCTCACAGCATATATGCCTTCTAACAGACATTTTAATTTTGATCTTAAGTGTCTTTTATTTTAGCAAAGGTGAAAATTTTTATATGTTTTATTACCATTTCCCTAACTGGAGGCAGTTGGTACTGACACATTATATTTTCCAATAAGTATTGAAAATTACTATAGAATTTAGAGGAACAGATACATACTTGATATATCTAATGTTTATTCATGTTATTTATCTTTTATTTGTGCTATATCTATATTGACTGGTTTTAATATAAATCACTAGTTACAACAATTAGTTATATAGAAACAACCTTTCGTTTCATAGCTTATGCTGGAAAATAATTGATCAATATCACAATTTTGCTTGCAATGATACTGATATACAGCATTTCTTCTGCATAAGGAAAGAGAAACTTAAAAATATGAGAAATATGAGCATGTGCAAAATAAAACTTTACAGCAGTGATATATGAACCTGATTTCCAATGCCAAATCAGTTTTCATCCGGCTCTCTAAATTCAGGAAAGAAACAATCAACTTGTCTCACTCTAAACATTGTGCTTAGTACAAAGCCCTTGCTAACATTTCTGAACTTTAACTACCTCGTTGGTGAAATGAGCACAGTGATTCCCTTTTTTATCAATTCCAATAAGTTGTCTAAATCTCTAAAAAGTGATACATGGATCATCGGCAAGATGTAGAATGATGTCAAGTTGCTCAAAAATTGAATCTGCTTTTTATGTCATTGAATTTAGTATTGTATCACTGTATCACTGTCATCCCGTTGCTCATCGATTTGCTTGAGTGGGCACTGGCAACATCTCCATTGTGAGTCTTGTTGTTACTGTTTTTGGCATATCAAATATGCCACGGGTAGCTTGCCAGGCTCTGCCCTGAATATAGTATTATATATGTAATATTACAAAGGACAAGCCTGATGTCAAAAGCAAATTAATTTTCAATGTAAAATGATAAGTAAATAATAACAATAATAATAAAATAAGACATCGGTCATAATTTTGAAAGTGGAACATGGACTACTATGTTATGGGAGAAAGCCTAATGAAAATTATTATATGTGTATGTCTTTTTAATTTTTTTATTTTTTTTAATACCAAACCATTTATTTTTAACCATGATTTCTGTACATCTGGAGTATGACAGTACTCCTTTTACAAATGGAACCGATTACTAAAGACAAAGACAAAAGCAAACTGGCATTTTGATGTGAACTGGCATTTTGATGTGAATCCATAGGAGTTTAAGCTTCGAATCCAGCCAAGAAGTTTGTTACAATCTCTGTCAGCTTAGCATCTGACTGCTTTGAGATCTTTCCATTAGCCCTGATATTACCCAAGAGGGACTGGTGCTGGCTGATGACATGAGACAAGAAAGCATTCTCAAACTTTGTGATCTTGCTGGGCTCTAGTTTGTCAAGATATCCCCTCACACTGGCATAGATAACTGCCACTTGTTCTTCAATAGCTATGGTCGAGTACTGTCCTGGCTTCAGCAACTCAGTCAGACGCACACCATGACTTAAGAGCTGCTGAGTGGCAGCATCAAGGTCAGAGCCGAACTGGGCAAAAGCAGCAACCTCACGATACTGAGCCAACTCCAACTTCATGGTACCTGCCACCTGCTTCATGGCCCTGGTTTGGGCAGCCGATCCGACACGGGACACAGACAGACCGACATTAATAGCAGGGAGGATACCTTTGTAGAACAATTCTGTTTCCAAGAAGATCTGTCCATCAGTGAGAGAAATGACGTTTGTTGGAATGTAAGCAGACACATCACCAGCTTGTGTTTTGATGACGGGCAGTCAAGGAGACACCACCAAAGGAGTCGTTTATCTTGGCTGCTCTCTCCAGCAGACGGGAGTGCAGGTAGAACACATCACCAGGATAGGCCTCACAACTGGGGGGTCGGCGAAGCAGCAGGGACATCTGACGGTAGGCCACAGCCTGTTTGGATGTCATCATAGATGATCAAAGCATGTTTGCCATTGTCCCTGAAGTATTCTCCCATCAAGCAGCCTGAATAAGGAGCCAGATACTGAAGTGGGGCAGCATCAGAAGCAGTGGCTGAAACCACAACAGTGTACTTCATGGCATCTGCATCAGTCAGTCTCTTTACCAGCTGGGCCACAGTGGATCTATTCTGGCCAATAGCAACATAGATACAGTACAGCTTCTTCTTTTCATCAGTGTCATCATTGAAACGTTTCTGGTTAATGATTGTGTCGATAGTAATTGATGTTTTGCCAGTCTGTCAGTCACCAATGATCAGCTCATGCTGACCATGACCAATAGGCACCAAGCTATCCACAGCCTTAATGCCAGTCTGCATTGGTTCCCGCACAGAGATTCGAGGAATGATACCAGGGGCTTTCAGGCCGACTCGCCTGTGGGTCTTGGAACCAACTGGACCCTTTCCATCAATGGCATTTCCGAGGACATCTACTACATGACCCAAGAGCTCCTCACCAACAGGCACATCCACAATGGCACCAGTCCTCTTCACAATATCTCTCTCCTTAATCAACTTATCATTTCCAAACACGACAACACCGACATTGTCAGGATCCAAGTTCAGAGACATGCCCTTTAAGCCTGAAGAAAACTCTACTATTTCTTCTGCTTGAACATTCCTGAACCCATGTACTCGGGCAATACCATCACCAATACTTAAAACACGCCCAGTCTCCTCAAGGTCAATGGAAGTATCGGCTCCAAGAATCCGCTCTTTAAGGATAGATGACATCTCGGCAGTGCCAGTCTTCTGAAGACAAGACTGAGAGACATGGAGGTTCCTTGCAACAACAAAGGAGGATCCCAAACTGGCCTGCCGAGGGAGAGAGCAGGCCAAGGCCGTGGCGACGCACATGGACAGCATCTTTGCAGCTTCTCTCAGGGAGATCCTCTGCAGCTGCAGCCTCTGCACTGACTGATATGTGTATGTCTTTTTAAAGTTAACAGAACCAATGCTTGTACTAGTGTTGAGATAAATGTAATAATTAAGTATTATAATAATAATTCAGGTAAAAAAGATTTTACTCCTTCCGTCCTACTTTCAACTGTGTTCTGGACTCTCAGTAGAGATGACACATTTTATTATTTTTTTTATTTTTTTAAAATTTATTTATTTTTAATTAGTGAATCACCATGAGGGTACAGTTACAGATTTATACATTTTTGTGCTCATGTTACCCCCATACAAAGTTTTAGAACCCATCCCCTCACCATTGCCCATTCTCCACCACTGGTACACCCAACATCCCTCATACCCTCCCCAATCCCGTCTCCCCCCACCCCACCCTGCCACTGTGGCAGGGCATTTCCTTTTGTTCTCTCTCTCTCATTAGGTGTTGTGGTTCGCAATAGAGGTGTTAAGTGGCCACTGTGTTCAGTCTCTAGACCACATTCAGCCCTCATCACCCTTCCCCCGCATGGCCTCTGACCTCATTATACTTGGTGATCCCTTCTCTGAGTTGCCCTCTCCCCAGAATGTGAGGCCAGCTTCCAAGCCATGGAGTCAACCTCCTGGTACTTATTTCTACTGTTCTTCTATTCTTGGGTGTTAGTCTCCTACTCTGTTATTCTATATTCCAAAGATGAGTGCAATCTTTCTATGTCTGTCTTTCTCTTTCTGACTCATTTCACTTAGCATGATACTTTCCATGCCGATCCACTTATATGCAAATTTCATGACCTCCTTTATTCTACTAGCTGCATAGTATCCTATTGTATAGATGTACCAAAGTTCCTTCAACCAGTCATCTGTTCTAGGGCACTCGGGTTTTTTCCAGATTCTGGCTATTGTAAACAGTGCTGCAATGAACATATAAGTGCAGATGTCATTTCTACTATATTTTTTAGCTTCTCTGGGATATATTCCAAGCAGTGGTATTGCGGGGTTAAATGGGAGCTCAATATCTAATTTTTTGAGAATCGTCCATATTGTTTTCCAAAAGGGCTGAACCAGTCGGCATTCCCACCAGCAGTGTAGAAGGGTCCCTTTCTCCCCACATCCTCTCCAACAGCGGTTGCTTTTGTTCTTTTGGATGTGTGTTAGTCTCTGCGGTGTGAGGTGGTATCTCATGGTTGTTTTGATCTGCATCTCCCTGATGATTAGTGATGTAGAGCACTTTTTCATGTGCCTTTTGGCCATTCGTATCTCTTCCTTGGTAAAGTTTCTGTTCATTTCTTCACCCCATTTTCTGATGGGGTTGGATGTTTTCTTCTTGTAGAGTTCAACCAGTGCTTTATATACCATTGATATCAACCCCTTATCTGATGGGTATTGTGTGAATATCCTTTCCCATTCCGTAGAAAGTCTTTGTATTCTGGTCACTATATCTTTTGCGGTGCAGAAGCTTTTTAGTTTAACGTAGTCCCATTTGTTGATCTCTGTTTCTACTAGATTGCTTAGTTCCGTGGAGAAGACACATTTTATCTAATGCCAAAATACTACAAAATAAGTTGACGGGACCTGGGGCAAATCTTTCTTTATTTTATACAAGGAAAACATAAATATAGTTCTGTTGATCCTGGACCATGCTCTAGGAGATCTAAAAATGCATAAGTGGCATTCAGAATTCAAGAAACACTATTTTTAAGTGAAGCAATGTAGCTACTCTTAAATACTCTTCATGTCTCCCTGCGAAGCACAGTAGAAAAATATAATGTTAATGTGATTGAGATATGTCAATTAATGGCAATAGCAGAGAGAAAATACTGTTATAGAATACAGAAGGTCTATTAGTATAAAGACCTGAAACCACCTTTCTTTTCAAAGATAAGACAGTCAAGAAATTTTCTACTAAATCACACACACATACACACACACACATATGTACACAGGCACATGCACACACACACACAAATAACAGAGTTTTGGGTTGTTTTCAAGGGAAGACAGAGTATGATGTAGACAAAAGAGAAAAGACCACAGCTACCTTCATTCACCAACTGGTCCTACTCTACTGATTCCAGACTTAATCTCCAAGGAGAGGCTCCAAGGAGATCATGCCAAGCACCAAAACCTCATGGAAACACTGGGCCCTGCAGCTGAAATCTTTGGGGTGCCATTGGCAGGTGGGCAAGTGGGCCGAGTCCCTGTCCTGCCCAAACCCTTGAAACCACACCCACACCCCACACCAACCAAGGGCTCCACTCCACTGCTTCACATATATTCTCTGCAGAGACACCAAACTATGAAATATTTCAGGTGTCCAGCTAGAACTCTGCCTTCTCACAGTTGCGGTGGGCCTATCCCCCAAATGGCCCCCACACTTCCCAAAGTCCTGGCAGCTGTGCCCCCACACCCCCCAGACATCACCATGGCAACTCATTGGCCAAGACTATAGATCAGAAAGTCTCTGGACACCTAATAGTGAAATTCCAGAAGGAGCTCATTTAATAGCGGCCAACTAAACTCAAGCAAAACAGTACCACAGAAGGCTCAACTAGCAACAAACAGTTCAGCAAAGCCCTAGACAAGCACTTAACAGCCCTGTGAACAGGTATAACAATTTTCACATAAAATTGATTTTTTGTACCTATTCATTTCAATATTGGAACTATGTTACCTAGTCAATTTCAACTCTAGAATTATATTGTTACCTAAAAAGCACAGTGGCTGCTTTTGCCCACATTAAAATGAACGGAATTTTTTTTTATATAAAAAGAGAAAAGCAGGACAAAAAAGAGAAGATAACATAGAAATAGAGTTCTGCGGAAGTTATGGGCTATCTAATTTTAATGATCACAAAGTCTACGATTAGCTTATTTGTTGATCTTTAAGCAAAACCATTTATTCTTCCTGCTATTAAATTCTTTTCCTGAATTCAATTTATCTTTTTAAAGGGGCTGACATCAGACATCAGAAAGATTTCTGCTGATCTGGGGAGGAGGGTGTGTGATGCTAGGGGCCACATTGGGGACCACATTGCTCTCTCACCCCTCAATAGACACCCCGAATCATCCCTGAAGCATGTCCCAGTGTGTGTTAAACACGAGTCAGGCGCCCTTCATCTAAGATTCAGGCTTGGCTTCCTGCCCTTGTCTATTAAGCTCCATTCCCACAGAATTACTACATGTCTGAGATTTCTAAAACCCTTTGTGTGGATTTCAAACAGTTATTGTGCTAGATCCAAATTTCGACCTTGGTAAAGCAGACCCCAAATCCTTTCCAACCCTACCTCGGCCTTGACGTTCCAAGAACACAGAACAAAGACAAGGCAAAAAATAACATCGGCAGCTTAGGGCTCACTTATTATGTGCCAATCACTGTGCTAAAATCTGTGAAAGCGACATTTCATTTAATCCTCACCAGAAGTCTACCTGCAAGTTGCTCTGATGACTCACATGGCCTCTATTTTACAGATAAAATAACCTATTCAAGGTGTACAACCAGGGAGTCCAAAGATACTCAAAACTCCACTCATCTCCTTCCAGAGTTAGCAAGGGAAAGACCAAAGAACACCAGAAACATATAAATAAAGCTCCATCGTGATGAAAGCTCTCCACCCAGCCCCGAATCTGACTCCTGCTCTAATCACAGGCTAGTAGAGAATTGTGGTCATACTTCTTTAGGCATTTCACTTAGGTAATGGGTACATGAGCTGAGTAAGTCCCCAGGTAGGAGAAGAAATAGAAATTACAAACAAGCGAATTCACTGGGAAAGGGTCCTTTGGAAATGCAATTGCCTCTCATTTCAGGAGCAAAGGCAAGAGGACTACGGGTGTTTGGCTGGGTGGAGTCGGGGTATTTCCCAAAGAGTGGTCAGTGGGCCTGGGGCCATCCTGGTGATAGGATGATATTTCACCCAGTGTGAATGATTATTTAGTCTCAGCTCTGCTGGGCCTAGTGATTACTGTTGCTCATATTTAGGTGCGTGTGGGGCCATCAGGTCCACCCAAAGTGCCCCGGAGCATTGTGGTGACAGGGATCAAGCTCAGGTCCTACGTGTATGAGGTATGCACCTTTGACCTCTGAGATATTTCCTGGCCCTGGTTATTGTTATTGTAAACAGAGCATTGTATGGGGTGAGGAGAGTCTCACTGTGGGGAAAAACTGTGTGTGGTCTTCAAGACCACGTGTGCTTGGACATAGGGAATTCTGGGAGAAAAATGAAGCTTGGTTAGAAGAAAAACCTGACATAAAACACTAGCAGCTAAAAGTTTATGTTGATATTGGGGCAGGATAGCAGTTTCCTGGGGCTCTTAATTTGGGGAGGCAGGAGTGATAGCACAGTGGTTGGGCGTTTGCCTTTCACACAGCCGACCCGAGTTCCATTCCTCCGCCCCTCTAAGAGAGCCCGGCAAGCTACCGAGACTATCGAGCCCACACTGCAGAGCCTGGCAAGCTACTCCTGTGTATTGGATATGCCAAAAGCAGTAACAATAAGTCTCTCAATGAGAGATATTACTGGTGCCCACTTGAACAAATCGATGAGCAATGGGATCACAGTGACAGTGAAACCAAAATCAATGGAGTTATCAATAACTGCTAATCCTGTGGTGTCCCTAGCCTGGATGAAATGAGCAGCCCCCTCCACCACTGCAATCCAGCGTGCTTCTGGATCATTTTTAAATTAAACTCTCTAAGACCAGATTGTTTTCTGCAGTTCACTTTCTGAATCTTCTAAACTGAAGTATGTCTAACTTAGTTATAGTTGTGTTGGGATAACTGAAGTGATCCACTTACTGGGATTATACAAAAGAGAACAGGGTAAATTTTCATCACTCCAACAGTCTATCTTCGTACTTTAGTACTTTTATAATGACAATTTAATTGAAAATAACATAAAGTGACATTGGCATCTACTCCTAGTGGATATCAATATGGTATATAATCAAAGGGCATTGAATTTAGATGTGTATAGTGCCCCATATTTTTCTAATTTAAATATATAATGTATATAATACAATATATGTCTAGGTATCCAACTTTTCTCTTTAATACTGTCAATTTGAAAAATTATTACTCATAAAATAATAGATAGAAGAAAATAAATAATTTTATTCATCAAAAAGACCTACATACAATGCTTTACTCAGTCACTCATACACATACATACACACACACACACACACACATGATCTCTTGTGCTCAGCTATTTCAAAAGAATAAATTTTATATATTATTCATATAGTATTATTTTGGGTGTTGCTTATAGAAGAGATTGCAGCTAAAATTATATTAATTTATTTAGTAACATCTATAGACTTTAGCCACATTGTAGAAATAAAAGAATGATTTTAAGACACAGATACTTTTCTTATATTTAACACTTCTATGTCATTCAAACATGTCATTGGATGAAACATAACCTTAGTAACATACATTACTAAAAAAATAGATATTATAACACACCCAAAATTTTATGCCAATGATGAAGTATAATTAGATTTATAAAAGTATGTTTTAATTTTCAATAGATATCTATCTCAAATTAAATCAGGGGATATAAGTATATTGTGTAAAATAAAACTTTGGTAATGTATTTGTAGATTTCTCTGTTCAAAAAGGAATCAAATATTTTACCACAACTTTCTGGTAGGTTCAACATACGCAGATATGAGTGTAGGGGGTCTGTAAAGGAGCCATTTGTGAGCTCATTAAACACGGAGAAAGGCCTCCTGATACATTCGCTAGACACAGCACCATGTACTGTGTACAGAGATCCATTAAGTCCTAAATTTGAGTTTTCAAGTACAATGCTGAGGCTTCAGAAAAGTCCTATGGTCCAATGGAACTGACATAAATAGAATGTGTATTAATTAACTATTGTAAAACAATTTATGTTTATGGTTTTTGATTACAAATTTTAGTCACTGCCACTGTTACTGTCATCCCATTGCTCACTGATTTGCTCGAGCGGGCATCAGTAAAGACTCCACTGTGAGACTTGTTACAGTTTTTGGCATAATGAATACACCCTGGCTAACTTGCCAGGCTCTGCCGTGCGGGCAAGATACTCTCGGAAGCTTGCCTGGCTCTCCGAGTGGGGCGGATGAATCGAACCCGGGTCTGCAGCATGCAAAGCAAATGCCCTTCCCCTGTGCTATTGTTCCAGCCCACAAATTTCAGTACTTCTTTGAATTATTTAAATAAAAGAACAAGAACAGACAACAATCTGAGGGCATCTTATCCCACCTTCTCTCAATAATTCAGGAGAGGGTCCCAGTGCCCTTCCATTTTCCAGCTGTCTCAATATTAGAGAAAATTTACTGCTTCGGTCTGCTCTCTCTTTAATGCTCGGCATGTGAGTCATTAATTACAGCTAAGCCCTCTGTAATAGGATAGAACTAATTCATTTTTTCATTTGGCAGGCCTGGATCTAGGTCTCAGGGAAACTGCAACTATTCAGAGGGATTCTAGAAAGAATGAAAGTAGATGTCAGATTTTCAGGAGCCAACAAAGAATACTACTGGAGCATCAGAAACGAGAGTCATTTGTAAGTTCAGGTTGTCAATTCTGGTATGCTTGGGAGATCAAACTTCATATAAAGATTTTAACAAAGTCCTGGTGGTCCTAAGGAATCCAATATAAAAAGGGCTTGAGAACTGATGACGGAAGCCTAGACTACCGAGGGCAAGGAGCAATGCTTAACCAAGAAATGGGGACTCCTTCCTGAGTAAGAGCTGATCCGGCAGAAAATGTGTTGAGGAGGGAAACCGGTCTCTGATGAATTGTTTTGAGATTTAAGCGACATTCTGTGAATGACTTGGTTATTCTCTAAACTGATTTTGTTTTTGCAGAAAGTGGGCTAAGTTTCAAAGCCCCTGATCATTATCTGTGAATAAGAAAGAGAAAAGAGATCCATCAACCGTACCCAGACCTTAGACCTGATCCATGTGAGAGAAGCACTTTAGCAAGGGGTGCGAGATTAGTGCCGGAAACTCTATGGCAAAAGGTCTTCTCATCAGGCAGAGGGAAGAGGAACAGAAACAGGTCAGAGAACAGCAGCCATGGAGGTCCAGAAAGATGGATGAAACCACCTTAGAGAAAGCGAATCACTTGAAATTCTATCATGTGTCAGGAAAACTTGAAGGTCTAGGTACCCTGACTCCCTCTTCTCTTACATTTTTTTTTATCTTGAAGGTGGAACAAAGAAAGAATTTTAACAGTCTTTTCCGAGAGTGGTGGATATTATTCTTTGATACCCTTCTAAAGGTGGTCAAGTCATTTTATAAAGATTAGTTGCAAAATTAATTTAGAACTTTGCATACACATATTAAAATTTATTAGCCAACATAATTATGAATGGGCATTTTAAGCACACATGATTTTGTAGCTTTTTGTCTTAGCCACCAGAAATGTACTATCTGCTAAGCTAGTCAGATTTTATGCTGACATTCCATTCTAAAATAAGAACTCATATTAATTTCAACAATGATCATACTAAAAGCTTCTATCATTAGTTAATTTAAAAAATATTTAAATGTTCATTGAATTAATGTGATTTATAATAGTTTTTGTATATTTTTTTTTACTTGCAATAGCCTTTTGAGTAAGTCAAACATGGTTTCAAATTCATAGGGTTACCCAGCAGTGCTGAGGGCCAGGTGACTGATCAATGCTCAACAGCTGGTGAGATCCTGAGGGTCTGAACTCGAAAACCACAGGGATATTCTCAGGGGTGTTGGTTCTGGGGACCAGGGAGGGGGGATAATGTTGAGGGTCCCACTCAGGGTAAGGATGTGCTAGTTGAGCTCTCAAATGCTATTAATTTCCATTGTTGCTATTATTGGTATTGCTTAATAGTTCTATTCTGACCCACTGTGACATAGATAAGCAGCATAAATATAAAACAAAGGCTATAAAATAAAATAATACTATAGTAGTTATTCTTTGCAGCATTGTCCATGTTTTGTTTCCCTAATGACTCCTAATTTTCCCTAAGCCAACTTATTCTCAGTTATATTAGATTTACTTTTACATTTATGTTAACTTCATAGTTATGTTTCAGAATTAGGGTTCTCCATTCAGTATTGGATTTCTTCCGGGATCACTTCTCTCTCTTCATGGTTAACTTTACTTAAAATAAAATAAAATAAGATAGACTGCCTCTAGTTATCTACAATCATTTTTTTTTGCTTAACCTCTTGAAATCTAAAAATTATTTAGATTACCCATACTTTTGGGTAAGACCCTAATCCTACTCCATTCTTTCCTATTTTCTGAAATGCCTGTCACTATTCTTCATAACATATGTTATGTGACATTGCTTCCTCTGGGTGCTTCTGTGTTGTTAGGCACAAAGCTATCAAAATAACCCTTTCTACCCTCTCATCTTACATAGAAAACTTGCATTCAAAGAGATGGTGCAATGTACAAATATTGCTGGGCACAGAATATGGTTGTCGGTCCTTAAGTGTTCCACAATGTGATTAAGCCTGGAAGGTGGAATTCACCACAATTTCATCACAATTACTAGAAGAAAGAGCTGAGTCAGGTCAAAACTTCAAGAAAGAGCTTGGTATCAAGGAGCAGATGGCGAGTTTCACTGGTTCTCCCAGCAGGAGAGACCCATCTGTCTAACTGTATTGGCAGCCTTCAGGCTCACTCCCCCGCTCCATGGCCCGCTGTGGTGAGAGGCTGCCTGCTCCCTCTGTCTAGAAGAAGAATCTTGTTGAACTGCTTTTCAGGTCTTTCCAAGACCTATGGGACTATTTCCTGGAGAATCATTGCTAATAGTCATACCCAGGGGCTTGCTTTTGGGGAGAATCCTTACTCAGTTTTACCCTTAATCTAGGTCTCTATACCTACTAAAGGGAACAAGCCTTAATTTTTTTTTAAACATTTCAAAATCCCTTAGAAATGTTACTGATGGATAGGTAGAAGTACGATTTCTCTGCTCTGCTCCTTATCTGAAAACTGACTTTCAGAATTGACCCTTTTCGCCTTATATATAAGGTTCCTGGAGGCTGCTTCCTCCTCTGGCAGCTTAGCCCATGGCCCTAGATCTGGGGAGAGTGATAACCCTAAACTATGGACACCTCCACGACCTTTGTATTGACCTTTTATATTATGTGTCTTCTCTCCCTGCCACTATTTCTTAAACTAGGCTCTGTCAAGCTTCAGAGGGTTCAATTCTCCTCCCCTTTTGCCACCTGGCCTAGCCAGATGGGCACTATAGCTGCCCGAACCTTCAGTACCTCTGGGAGTGAGTGATGGCTCCTGATCTTTCTCTCTTGACTCCCTCTTCTGTCTTCCATAAGCAGAACACCTCTGCAGGATTACAGATGCTACCAAGGCAAGTCTTTATAGTTTGCTGGTCAACACCAAGCCACACTCAGATGCAGATCAGTCTCTATCAAGTATCTGGAACGAGTACATGGCTGCATTTTCCCTGTCCCTCTACACTACCTTCATTCACAAGCATGTTCACTCAACACTTTTGATTCCTTCTTCTTGTGAATTTGTGGAACACCTAAATAGTCTGAAATAAAAATTTTCCTGTCTTTTTCCAACACACTACCTTTCAATGTCCTGCAGTCGGTTTTAGATTCAAACTGAATTAGTCCAAATCTGTGGGTTTTCATCTTTGAACCAAAGGCAGTAAGTCACTTATTTTTCCTGAGTCGCCTCATTAAAAAAAAAAAAAGAAAAAAATGAAGAAGAAGAAGGAGAAGAAGAAAGAAAGAAAAATGGTTACTTGGGACCAGAAAGATAGAAGAAGGTTGGTTAATCCCAGTTCAAGTTTTCTATACTGCAAGTAGTCCCCAGAGCATTGCAAAGGTCACTCCCAACAGAGCCAGGAATAACTCTTTGAGCACTGCTGGGTGTGGCCCAAAACTCTAAAAAAAAAAAATAAATAATTTCTCAGCTAGCTTATTGTGAAGATTAAACAATATGCATAAAATACCTCAGTGTAGTAACATCCAGGCTCAGCAACACTCAACCCTAACTCTGTTTCATTTAACAGTTCACTGTGTATAAAACGTCTGCCAGGGGGCAGCCGGGGGAGAACCCTGGTGGCTCTCCCTGTCATCCGTGCCCGGGTTCAGGGGGTGGTCCTGGGCCACTCATCCAGCCGGAGCAGCCAGGGTCATGGGGCAGATGGAGGAGGAAACAAGAACCAAGCCAGTTGATTGATCAGTTGTCGTTTATTCCATTCACTCCTGTCTCTCTGCTTCTCTCCTGACCCTCGATCTGGACCCCCAACCCACTCTCACAGCCTAGTTAAATCCCCCAGACATGAGGGGTTGGGGCTTACACATAGGTGTGGTCACAATCAATAGGAGTAAAGTTCTTTCCCTCAGGGGATGCTGCTTCTAGGACAGATTCTCCTTCAGCAGCACGACCCACCCAAGGGCCAATCCCATGAGTGTGTTTCTCCTCTCCTCGTCCAGCAAATTATAAGCATTCATAATATCAATAATTTTGTATGGACACAATAAGAGATGCATTAAGCTTATAGAATTGCTCTCCTGGGGCCATCTCGATCTCAGACTACAGTGCTCAGGCCAGATTAGTCTTTCCTATCGCTAGCAGGGTCCTAGTCTCGTCGTTACTTTTGGATCATGACCGCATTTGTCCATGATCAGGCTCTTAACTTATAGTTAAGAATCCTGGCGCTTTGGCCTGACCTATTTCGATGCCAGGGTAGCTCACAGCTTGCTCTGGGTCAACTCAGTCCCTCTTCGGGACCCTGCTTTTGGGGTGCTAGGAGCTAAGGGCAACTGAGGCTTAAGTCAAGAAAGCAGATGCCCGGGAATGAATAATATTCGAAGCCAATTAAATCCCAAGTTACAAAAGCATAATATTGTCTTCTTGTGTCTAAACAAAAGGGTCATTGCTTTAAAGTAAACTATTCAAAAGACATAAGGAGTAGAGAAAGTCAATATTAACTTACAATATAAGTTCAGTGTCCTAGAAAGATCTGACCTTACAAATTGTCTCATTTAAACCTAATACAATGATTTAAAATATCAAATGACAAATTATTTAAGATATCTCATTTAAACCTAACACAAACCTCACAAGAACATGACTCCATATCTCTGCTTTTTAGATGAGTTGATAGAAGAAATATAGAAATAGAGAATGTGGTTCTCTTGCTCAAAGTCCCACCAAATTCAAGCCTAATGTAGTTTTTCACGGACCATGTGGTAAACTATGTCAAGCTTATATTGAAAACTCTTTACAAAGCAAAATCCACTTTGTAAAACTTGATGTATCATAAAGCTTTGAGCAAAATAAGCCTTAACACATAGTCACTAGACAGCCCATATATAAGTTAATAAATAAAAACATTTACTGTTTGAACCTTGACCTTTTCAGTTGATGCGAGGCTATTTCCAGAAAAGATTGAGAGTATTTACTCAATGTTGAGTTCAATTTTCATTTTATAAAATTTAAATTTTTAAATTTAAATTGCCTGGCAGAAAGAAAAATGCTTGGAAATTCTTGCCCAAAGTGAGGGAGAGTGGTATTGCATAAAAGAATAACATTTAATATGAGAATAAATGAGAAAATAAAGTAATCACTGCCAACATTTAAAACTGTGAGTCAACATCCCAGAAACCAATTAATAATTTCTCCATCAGAATAGAAAATACTGATGGAAATGTATTTTCATTGAAAAAAATGATTGAAAAATTTGGTCCACTAATTGGGGTTGAAGTACTTGCTCAAGATGAAAAGGAAATGATCAGAAATATTTCGATGTCTTCTATAAGAAACTAGAAAATATATTATGAGTTCAGTTGTGGATAGAAATTTCATGCATTTTAAATAGGGTATAAAAGGTGAATATTGTTTTGTCAGTTCATAGGGCTGGATATTTGTCATAGCAATATAACTAGAAACCTAACAGAAGAAATAGAGAAGGTGCGTCAGAAAATGAGGGATACAAAACCAAACAGACTAAAGCAGATTGCCTGCTTATATAAGAAATTAATATTGAAATTTACATAGACAGCATTTGAAAAAAGATGAGGAATGAACATAATAATAACCAGAAGAATCAGAAATCCTTGATCAAATTCAGCATGTTGTTGAAAAGCTCTTCTAAAAAAGCAGAAAATATACTGTGTTTTTCTGCAAATGAGAAAGACATGTAATTGCTTAATTAGCATTCTAATACTTAATTTCAGTTAGATTCTTCCAGTAATGGATAAAGCATAATCCTTAGAATTTGGCGAAAATTGGCTGCTAAAAATCTGAAGGGCAAATTTTTATATTGCAATTCCTTTTCTTTGTCAAAAGCAGAATTTTAGATATAAAATGTGTTTCAAGGACCATAGAACAGTCTCTTGCATGCAGCCAACCAGGGTTCAATCCCAGCATCCCGTATGGTCCAAGCCCCACCAGGAGTGATCCCTGAGTGCCGCCAGGAGAAAGGCCCGAGCATATCCCTGATTGTGGACCCCCAAAACCAAACAAACAGAAAAGGACCCTAGAAAATCCCACAAGAATTTAAATTTCTCGAGGGATAATTGAAGTCTGACTTTTCTCCAACACTATTGGATAAACTTTGCTGTTAGATAATGTCCAAGTAAATATTAATTTTAAAGATGTTAATTGAATTATGTTGTCACTAAATTTATGGTAGAAATAAATTAAAATGATAAAAAAAGACTGGCATTTAAGTAACTGACAATGGGAAAAATTATTTTGCACATTCAAAGTTTACCTGCAAATAAAAAATGAAGGCAAACATTGAATAATGTTATGGATTGTCTACCAAGTACATTATTTGTTAAATTGAATATTATATTAAATTCATCAAGGAGGTACAACATACTAATGATAGTTTTGCAAAAACAAAGCAATAATAACTTAAGGAAGTCACATTGCTTTTATTTAGAGTCTGTACTTGTGTAATTAAAGTTTTTTGGACCTAAACAAATTGCCTCGAAACACACACACACACACACACACACACACACACACACACATGCACGCACACATGCTACTATATTCTAATGTTAACATATTATGATTAGGGAATAACATTATTACCTAACAAAAACTTAATGGTGAATTAAATTAGAATGCTATAGAATGCTAACATCTGTCCTTCAAAGAGTATATCAAACATATCATATTTAAAAAAATGTGCTGTAGGGGCTGGAGAGATAGCACAGCGGGTAGGGCGTTTGCCTTACACGCGGCCGACCCAGGTTCAAATCCCAGTATCCCATATGGTCCCCTGAGCACAGCCAGGGGTAATTCCTGAGTGCAGAGCCAGGAGTAACCCCTGTGCGTTGCCAGGTGTGACCCAAAAAGCAAAAAAAAAAAAAAAAAAAAAAATGTGCTGTATACACAGGTGTTAAGATGTGATTGTTGCTAAAATTCTGTTAGGACTACAAGATCTGTAATAACTTGTGCTAGTTCAAATGCTTACGAGATTTAATTATAAAAAAATTTATACTCTGACATCTGCATTGTAGTCCTAAAAATGTTAGTTGTTCACAAACATCCAAACTACCTATGTTGGCAATTGCCTAAGAAATTGGAAAAATGATGACAAGGGTCTGAAACTTGAAGTTAATTCCACATACTTTAAGATGCTTTATGATAATTGTACTGTATTAACACTTTTTTTAATCTGAAGTTTTATAAGTTTGTGGAGCATTGCCCTGAGGATTTAAAATGAAATTTAGGCAGTGTTTACACTGCTTGCCATGTACATTCGACAATAGACTCTTTATAGACTATGAAAATGTACTTTTGCTTTAAAAAAGATGTATCTCCGCCTTTGCTCTAAAGGAATTTTATCTCACTGACTTGTCATGACTAAAAGCAGGTGTTATCAAACCAACCCATGCCCTCTCTGATATCTATAATGTTCCTTGGTTACACGAAGTCAAAGAAGGCATTGAATCAACAAGCAATTTGAGAGTTGATGGAAAAAGGTAGATTTTAAAGAATCTGGAACAAGAACAGTAGGACCTAGTTTTCTACCTAGCTCTACTAATAGTTCAATGAGATCAAAACATACTTTGTACGTTCTTTCATCATTTGGAATAGAATTAAATGTTCCCATCTTTTCTTTAAAGTCTCTTTGTTAATTTTTAAAAAAAAATTTTTTTTTTTGTGTGTGTGTGTGTGGTGTGTTCAGGTGCGGGGTGGGTTGCACCCAGCAAATGCTCAAGGGTTACTCCTGGCTCTTCACACAGGAATTACTCCTAGAGGTGCTTGGGGGACCATATGGGATGCAAGGGATTGAATCCAAGTTTGCTACAAACAAAGGAAACGCCCTATCTGCTATACTATCACTTTGGTCTCTTTCTCAAAAAATTTACTGTCATTTCTGAAAAGGCTTATAGTATAGATATCTAAATGTAATAGATTCCCTAACATTTCACACAGATTTGGAATGGTCATCAGCCAAATGATCTAGAACAAATATTATAATTTTGTTCTCTTGCCGGCGTGCCTGGCTGTCTTCCCCAGGGCCCCTTGGAAGGGATGGGCTCCAGTTTGCCTCCCCACCCCAAGCAGAGCTCCCAGCAGCTAAAGACCTCCGGAACCTAGGCAGAGCCATGCTCAAGGCCCCACTCCACATGTTCGGACGAGCCTCACACATGAAGGTACCGGCAGAGGAACCCAGGTGTGTATAATCCCATCAACGGCCAACATCCAGAGACTTAAAAGCAAGCTCCCAGAAGCTTCGATATCTTATAACCTACTTCTCCTTCTGGGAGAAACTGTCAAGCTACTGAGAGTTTCCTGCCCACATGGGACAGCCTAGCAAGCTTTCCATGGTGTATTCATATGCCAAAGCCAGTAACAAGCTGGATCTCATTCCCCTGACCCTGAAAGAGCCTCCAGTGAGGCATCTTTGGGAAGAACGAGTAGAGAGAGGCTTCTAAAATCTCAGGGACAAGACAAATGTAGAGGTTGCTGAGACCGCTTGAGAAATTGATGATCAACGGGATGATGATGATGATGATGATGATGATGATGATGATGATGATGATGATGATGATGATGATAATGATGATGATGATATTTTTAGCAAATGGGTTTCGGGATCAAAACAAAATATAATATGCTAGGTTTATATACAGTAGCATATATGTGTCCCATCTCTCCCTCACATTAACATCTTGGAAAACTCCACTGGTGCAAGATAAAATGATCAATTCTATCTTTGAGAGGCCAGGGCAATAGTGCAGCAGGGAGAGTGCGTGCCTTGCACGCAGCAGACCTGGGCTCAATCCCTGCCACCCCAGATAATTCCCTGAACCCACCAAGAGTGATCCCTGAGTGTAGAGCCAGAACTAAGTCCTGAGCACCACTGGCTGTAGCCCCCAAACAAACAAAAATAATAAAAATTCATTCTATATGTTAAAGCCCTATAATAGAGTTCTATTTTTTAATTATTTCATTCTTTATATTTTATAATTCTCAATTTTAAATCAACATGCTCCATCTTATAGCTGTTCCCATTTAGAACACATTTAGTGCACATTATTTTTCACACTACAATAATTATTGAAAAATAATCTCCCTCCCTTCTTTCTCCTCTCCTTCCCTCCTTTCCTCCCTCTCTCCCCCTTCCTTCCTTCCTTCCTTCCTTCCTTCCTTCCTTCCTTCCTTCCTTCCTTCCTTCCTTCCTTCCTTCTTTCTTTCCTCCCTTCCTTCCTGTCTTCCTTGTTCCTTCCTCTCTCTCTCCTTTCCTTCCTCCCTCCCTTCCTCCCTTCTTTATATCCATCAAATAAAATGTTTAAATGCTCATACAATCCATTGTGAGCTGAAGTAAGCAAATGCTAAGGAAACTGAAGGTGTGTC
Source organism: Sorex araneus (assembly GCF_027595985.1). Classification (NCBI taxonomy): domain Eukaryota; kingdom Metazoa; phylum Chordata; class Mammalia; order Eulipotyphla; family Soricidae; genus Sorex; species Sorex araneus. Next base: position 282,025,459 of record NC_073313.1, read on the forward strand.
TCTAAGAGTGCCGCCTCCTCCAGTGTCCCTGGTGAGCTAATGGGAAGAATAGAAGACAGCTCCCCACTTCCTTCCTGGCATCAGCCCTAAAGGGAGGAAGTATAGATTGGTACAGGATGTCTCCTTCAAAACACTGAAGAAGTAACTAGTGTCCACTAACTTCCTGGCCCATGTTAAGACTTCCCAAGTTCTCTGGAAGTCTATTCTTATGGATGCCATTTTTAAAAAATCACCTCTTTGACTGAGGTCATTCACCTGGTCACCATGACCATCCCCATCCTGGGATAAATGTGTCAGGTAAAATAGGACCATGAGGCCATCACATGTGGAGCTCTGCTACCTAGGATACTTCACTGCAGAGAGATATGTAACAGTAAAGCGCATCCAGTGTTTTGAAATTTAAAAAAAGGGAGTGTTTTAATCATCTGCCCTGTGACTGGATGGTGCTATGAGTTACAGATTTAAAGTCATGAATCCTGTTTGATGGAGGCTTGGAAAACTTAATGAGAATGCTGGCGCTAGCATCAAAGCCTGAGGTACTCAGAAAGGCTTCAAGGGTTACAGCAGAAATGCAGCTTAATATTCTGATTGTGGATTGGACGCTGTGCACATCTTGACTTCAGGGAGAGAGAGAGAAGGAGGGAGGGAGGAAGAAAGAAGAAAGAGAAAAAGGGAGGGGAGGAGGGAGGAGGGAAGGAAGGAAGGAAGGAAGGAAGGAAGGAAGGAAGGAAGGAAGGAAGGAAGGAAGGAAGGAAGGAAGGAAGGAAGGAATTGTAAGCTTTCTTTCCCTTTAGTTTTAGTAGTATTTTATTTGTTGTTTTGTTTTTTTATTGGGGGAGTTGGTGGAGGAAAATTCTTATCTTTCTTGTATCTTCAAAAGAATTAAGGTCACCCAGTGTAACACTTTAGAATGTCTTTGGCTTCATGACTTTGGGGAAAAGACATAAGATAGCTTATAGAGAAAATAATTATTAGTGTTTGCAACTGCCATAGTGAGAGTCTTTACTTATGAGCTTAAATCTTATTATCAGAAGTGCTTGAAGTATACAAAGCTTAATCCCCTCACTTGACAAATAAAAACCCCCATGCTCATAAAAATAAAATTACACTAGCTCATTACAATTCAGTTGCATCGATCAACATTAAGAGTTCTGCTATCCAAATGATTTAAAAAAAAAAATTCCAAAAAAGCCAGTTTTCTTATATCTTTTCTTACATTTCCCCTCACTTTTGTTCCCCAGTCCTTTTCACTCCAATCAGAATAATAACTATTTTGACAGGTTTTATTTTTTGGGGGGAGGCAGGAATATGTAGATTTTTGCAGTGTTATTAATGACTATTTCTTCTCCCAAATTAATCAAACCATCTCAATTTGACCTTTGAAGAGTCCTTGGACTCTGGTACTTTTTTATTCCCCTCTCTTACTGTTATCAACCCTGAACTCCCTCCCTTGATGAGTGTGTGTGTGTGTGTGTGTGTTCTCACCTGCAAGCTTATGTCCTTTTCAGTCTCCATTCCTATCAAATGCTAGATAAGCCTTTTTATGATATTTCTCTGTCATCCTGTTACAAATCTTTGTTAGAGTAAATAAAGTTCTTACAGCATTTCCATCCGAAGTAATAAATGTTTTGATAAAAGATCGACTTTCTCTCCCTCCCATTGCTAATTTAGGAGTTCTTGGTGGATCAGATGGTGCGAGGAAGAAATCAGGCCTCCTGAATGCAAAGCAAATGCTCTCAGCCTACCTAAGCCAGTGCCCATGCCCCTATCCTGTGATTTTCTTTTGCTTGCTTGTTTTGAGGTCACAGCCCTTATGCTCAGGACATACACCTGGCTCTGCACTCAGGAATCACTCCCGGTGGTACTCAGGAAATGTATGGGGTGCCAGATATTGAACCAGGGTCAAGCATGTGAAGCCAACTCCCTACCTGCCATGTTATCACTGCAGCCCCTTACATACAAAACTCACAACCATTGTTAGAAATATTTCCTGTTACCAACTTAACCATTTTCAAAACCATTTGATCTGAGCTTTGCTTTCTTTATCAGTTTATTTATTGGGGGCGGGGAGTTACACCTAGCTGTGCTCAGGGCTCAGTGCTCAGAGAGACTTGGAGACCTAGGGATGAAACCCAGGTCAGCCATGTGCAAGGCTAGGCCCCACCTGCTTCACTATCACACAGGCCCCCGTTTCACCTATATTATGCAGCATCATTATTGCCTTTGTTCCACATTCATTCCTTACCAAGCACACTGATTCTAGCTGTTATTAAAACACATCCTTTTTCTGCCATGCTCTAACTGCATTTCCTCTGTATCTCGCAGTCTGATAAGAATCATTTTCCTTCAATGCCATGTTCAAATGTTATCTCTTTGAGAAAAGCTTCTTTGGGAAATTTTTGATCAACCCTCCATTCTACTCTTAGAATGGAGTAGTTCTAAGTCGTTCTAAGTAGTTCTAAGTAATTCCCATAGAAAATAGCCAAAATCTTTGTTAAAGAATTTATCTCCCTGGAATATAATTGCAATGAACTGACTGGACTTTTTTTTTTTTTTTTTTTTTTTTTTTTTTTTTTTATTTATTTATTTATTTTTTTTATTGTGGAAAGTTACAAAGTTACAAAGTTTTCAGGTTTAAATCTCAGTTATACAATGCTCGAATACCCATCCCTTCACCAGTGCTCATATTCCACCACCAAGAATCCCAGTATAGCTCCACCCCGCCCCCTCACACCCCAAACACCCCCACGCCCCTAGCCCCCCCACCCTAAGCCCCCCCCCGCCTGTGTAACTAATAAATTTCACTTTACTTTCACTTTGATTGCATACAATATTTCAACAAAACTCACTATTATTGTTTGGAGAGTCTCTCCCCTAAAGTCAGACCTGCTGAAAAGGAAGCATTAGGTAATTTGTTTTCCATTGCTGAGGATGAAGAAGTGTGAGGTCGAGTGACCACACTTAGCGGCCTCTCAGTTTTGGGTTTCTGTAATTTAGTATTTTAGTAACTAAGTCCAGAGAGATATCTGCCAGAAGTTGCATCGTTGCCAACTTGTACTTCTCAGTTACATTATATTCCACATATGAGTGCAATCTTTCTATGTCTGTCTCTTTCTTTCTGACTCATTTCACTCAACATGATACTTTCCATGTTGATCCACTTGTATGCAAATTTCATGACTTCATGTTTCCTGACAGCTACATAGTATTCCATTGTGTAAATATACCAGAGTTTCTTTAGCCAATCATCTGTTTTCAGGCACTCTGGTTTTTTCCATATTGTGGCTATTGTGAACAGAGCGGCAATGAACATGGAAATGCAGATGTCATCTCTACTATACCTTTTTGCCTCTCCGGGATATATTCCCAGGAGTGGTATTGCTGGGTCAAATGGGAGCTCAATTTCTAACTTTTTGAGAATCGTCCATATTGTTTTCCAAAAGGGCTGAACCAGTCGGCATTCCCACCAGCAGTGAAGGAGAGTCCCTTTCTCCCCACATCCACGCCAACACCGGTTGCTTTTGTTTTTGGGGATATGGGCCAGTCTCTGTGGTGTGAGATGATATCTCATTGTTGTTTTGATCTGCATTTCCCTGATGATTAGTGATGTTGAACATTTTCTCATGTGCCTCTTAGCCATTCGGATTTCTTCTTTAGAAAAGTTTCTGTTCATTTCATCACCCCATTTTTTGATCGGGTTGGCAGTTTTCTTCTTGTGGAGTTCAACCAGTGCATTGTATATCCTTGTTATCAACCCTTTATCGGATGGGTACTGCATAAATATCCTTTCCCATTCTGTAGACTGTCTTTGTATTTTGGTCACTGTTTCTTTTGAGTTGCAGAAGCTCCTTAGTTTGAGATAGTCCCATTTATTTATCTTTGTTTTCACTAGCTTAGCCAGTGGCGTGTCAGCTTTGAAGATACCTTTGGCTTCAATGTCGTGGAGGGTTTTGCCGACCTTATCTTCAATGTACCTTAGGGATTCTGGTCTGATGTTGAGGTCTTTAATCCAGTTTGATCTGATTTTTGTACATGGTGATAGATGGAGGTCTAAGCCCATTTTTTTGCATGTAGCCGTCCAGTTTTGCCAGCACAATTTGTTAAACATGCTTTCCTTGCTCCACTTCACATTTCTTGCTCCCTTATCAAAGATTAGATGATCATATATTTGGGGGTGTATGTCAGAGTATTCAACCCTGTTCCATTGGTCTGCCGCTCTGCCTTTGTTCCAGTACCATGCTGTTTTAATGACTACCGCTTTGTAGTAGAGTTGGAAGTTGGGGAGGTTGATTCCTCCCATTTTCTTTTTCCCAAGGATTGCTTTAGCTATTCGTGGGGGCTTATTGTTCCATATGAATTTCAGGAGCGCTTGCTCCATTTCTTTGAAGAATGTCAAGGGTATCCCTATAGGGATCGCATTGAATTTGTACAATGCTTTGGGGAGAATTGCCATTTTGACAATATTAATTCTTCCAATCCATGAGCAGGGGATGTCTTTCCATTTCCTCGTGTCCTCTTTTATTTCCTGAAGTAGTGTTTTATAGTTTTCATTATACAAGTCCTTTACCTCCTTTGTTAAGCTGATTCCGAGGTATTTGATTTTTTGAGGCGCAATTGTGAATGGGATTGCTTTTCTCAGGTCACTTTCTTCTCTCTCATTATTTGCATATAGGAAAGCCATGGACTTTTGGGTATTGATTCTATAGCCTGCAACTTTACTGTACGAGTCTATTGTTTCTAGGAGTTTCTTGGTAGAGGTTTTAGGGTTCTCTAAGTATAGTATCATATCATCTGCGAATAGTGAGAGCTTGATTTCTTCCTTTCCTACCTGAATGCCCTTAATATCTTTTTCTTGCCTAATCGCTATTGCAAGTACTTCCAGTACTATATTGAACAGAAGTGGAGAGAGTGGGCATCCTTGTCTCGTCCCTGTTCTCAGAGGGAAGGCTCTTAGTTTTTCCCCATTGAGGACAATGCTTGCCATAGGCTTGTGATAAATGGCTTTGACTATATTGAGGAAGGTCCCTTCTATACCTATTTTGGCTAGTGTTTTCATCATAAACGGATGCTGGATCTTGTCAAATGCTTTCTCTGCATCTATTGATATGATTATATGATTTTTATCTTTTCTTTTGTTGATATGGTGGATTATGTTGATTGATTTCCGGATGTTAAACCATCCTTGCATCCCCGGGATGAATCCCACTTGGTCGTGGTGTATGATCTTTTTGATAAGTTGTTGAATTCTATTTGCTAATATTTTGTTGAGAATTTTTGCATCTGTGTTCATCAGGGATATTGGCCTGTAGTTTTCTTTTTTTGTGGTGTCTTTGTTTGCTTTTGGTATTAGGGAGATATGAGCCTCATAGAAACTGTTAGGGAGGGTTTCTGTTTCTTCAATTTCCTGGAAGAGCTTGAGAAGGACTGGCAAAAGGTCCTCTTTAAATGTTTGGAAGAACTCACTAGTGAATCCGTCTGGACCTGGGCTTTTGTTTTTGGGGAGACTTTTGATTACCATTTCAATTTCCTTGATGTTAATTGGACTATTCAGGTACTCCAGGTCTTCTTGGTTCAGCCTTGGGAGATTATAGGAGTCGAGGAATTTATCCATTTCTTCTAGATTCTCTTGTTTCGTGGCATAGAGATTTTCAAAGTAGTCTCTGATGATCTTTTGAATTTCATTGGTTTCTGTCGTGATGTCCCCCTTTTCATTTCTGATTCGGCTTATAAGGGTTCTCTCTCTCTCTTTCTTTGTGAGTCTTGCTAGTGGTTTATCAATCTTGTTTATTTTCTCGAAGAACCAGCTCTTGGTTTCATTGATCTTCCGGATTGTCTTTTGGGTTTCCATGTCATTAATTTCTGCTCTAAGTTTTATTATCTCTTTCCTTCTGCCTGGTTTTGGCTCCTTTTGTTGGTCCTTTTCTAAGGTCTTGAGCTGTGAAGTCAAGTTATTTATGTGGGCCCTTTCTTCCTTCCTGAGATATGCTTGCAGAGCTATAAATTTTCCCCTTAAAACGGCTTTAGCTGCGTCCCACAGGTTCTGGTAGCTCGTGTCTTCATTCTCATTTGTTTCTAGGTATCTTTTGATTTCTTCCTTGATTTCCTTCCTGACCCACTCATTGTTCAATATCGAGCTATTTAATTTCCAGGTGTTTGATTTGGTTTTCTGCATCTGTCCACAGTTAAGTTTTATCTTCAGTGCATCATGGTCTGAAAAGATAGCTGGTACAATGTCTATCTTGTTGATTCTGTTGAGGTATGTTGTGTGGCCCAGCGCATGGTCTATTCTGGAAAATGTTCCATGTGCACTGGAAAAGAATGTGTATTCCTTTTTTTGGGGATATAAAGCCCTGTATAGATCTATTAGCCCTCTCTCTTCTATTTCTTCCTTCAAAGCCAGTATTTCATTGGTGAGTTTTAATCTTCTAGATCTGTCCAGAGGAGACAGTGCAGTGTTGAAGTCTCCAACTACTATTGTGTTGCTCGAGATGTCCTTCTCGAGGTCTCTTAGCAGCTGTTGTAGGTATTTAGCTGGTCCCTCATTGGGTGCGTAGACATTCAGGAGTGTGATTTCTTCCTGATGTACACATCCCTTGATTAATAAAAAGTGGCCTTCACTATCCCTTCTAATCTTTTTCAACCTGAAGTCTATGTTGTCCGATACTAGTAAAGCCACTCCGGCTTTCTTGAGGGAGTTGTTTGCTTGCAGGATTGTTTTCCATCCTTTGACTTTGAGTCTGTGTTTGTTCTGGCTATTCAGATGTGTTTCTTGCAGGCAACAGAAGGTTGGGTTGAGTCTCTGAATCCATTTTGCCAGTCTGTGTCTCTTAATTGGTGAATTCAGACCATTGACATTAAGGGAGATTATTGTTATGGGATTTTGTGCCGTCTTTGTGCAAGGGTTTGTTGTGCTTGTAGAGGTTGTTCTTGTCTTACAATAGCCCCTTTAGTGCTTCTTTTAGGTTTGGTTTTGAGTCTATGAAGTTCCTGAGCTGTTGTTTATCCCCAAAGTAGTGTATGATTCCTTCTAGTTTGAATGAGAGTTTAGCCGGATAAAGTATTCTTGGTGAAGCGTTGATTTCATTGAGTTTTTTCACTATATCCCACCATTGCCTTCGAGCTTGGAGGGTTTCCTCTGATAGATCTGCTGTGAGCCTAAGGGGTGCTCCTTTGTATGTGATTTCCTTCTTGGACCTTGCTGCTTGGAGTATTGTGTCTCTCTGGAAGATGTCCATCATTGTAACTATGATATGTCTTGGGGTTTTTCTGTTAGGATCTCTTTTAGCTGGCACTCTCCGGGCGCCTTGAATCTGGATGCCCGCATTGTCCAGCTGTGGGAAGTTTTCCGCAATGATTTGTTTGACTGTGTCTTTTTCGTTGGGGTTGGTTCCCTGTGGTTCTGGTAGTCCAATGATTCTAATGTTGTTCCTCTTGAATTCATCCCCTAGGACTCTGATTCTGGCTAGAGCTATTTTGAGGTCTCTTGCCATGGTTTGATGTTGCCTGTAGGCCTCTTGCAGCTCATCTTCAAGCATACTGATTCTGTCTTCGGCTGCAGTCATCCTATTGTTGAGGGCAGTCAGAGAGTTTTTGATTTCATGTACGGAATCCTTCATTTCTTTTTGAAGGTTTTTTATTTCTGCTCTCATTTCTTCCCGTATTTTGTCGGCTGTCTGTTGTATTGTTTCCGCCAGGTCTTCCTTGAAGTTGTCCATCTTTGCATTGAGTTGATTGAACATGTTGAGGATTTCAAGTCTGAATTCTTTCTCAGAGAGGTCAAGTTTGTAGGAGGCGCCCATTGAGGTTTCCGGATTCCTTTGATCGTCCTCTGGTTGCACTGGGGATTTTCGCTGTTTCTTCATGTTGTTTGTGGTGATATGAAAGAGGGCTCTTGATGATGAGTGTCCCTGTTTCCTTTTGTTGTGAAAAAGGATTGTGGATAGGCTCAGTTAATAGTGGTTGGCTTTTTAATTGCCGGTGTAGAACCTGGTCTCCTACTGAGATGTTCTTATGTGAAGTCTTGTGTTTTGTTTTCCTACTGCTTGCGAATAGCTAGGATGTTAGTCTTGGATAGGATGTTGAGAAAACTACTTTCCGCCGCGTTAGCGGCGGCCGCCGGTAATGAGGCCACGCCCACTTTTCTTAGGCCACGCCCCCTGGTGGTTAGGCCACGCCCCTTTCCCACAGACCTTTGCGGGAAGACAGGACGGCGGCGGCGCTTGGGGTCGGCGTGCCGGCCACTCGGCCGGCCGTCCGGAGGGGAGGGAAGCCCGGGGTGCTCAGGGCCGCGGAGCAGGCTGGGTCCGGAAGGGCGGGTCGAGGGAGCGTCACAGACCTTTGCCGGAAGATAGGATGGCGGCGGCGCTTGGGGTCGGCGTGCCGGCCACTCGGCCGGCAGTCCGGAGGGGAGGGAAGCCCGGGGTGCTCAGGGCCGCGGAGCAGGCTGGGTCCGGAAGGGCGGGTCGAGGGAGCGTCACAGACCTTTGCCGGAAGACAGGACGGCGGCGGCGCTTGGGGTCGGCGTGCCGGCCACTCGGCCGGCAGTCCGGAGGGGAGGGAAGCCCGGGGTGCTCAGGGCCGCGGAGCAGGCTGGGTCCGGAAGGGCGGGTCGAGGGAGCGTCACAGACCTTTGCCGGAAGATAGGATGGCGGCGGCGCTTGGGGTCGGCGTGCCGGCCACTCGGCCGGCAGTCCGGAGGGGAGGGAAGCCCGGGGTGCTCAGGGCCGCGGAGCAGGCTGGGTCCGGAAGGGCGGGTCGAGGGAGCGAACTGACTGGACTTTTAAAGAGGCGCTTATGCCTGGCCGCCAAGAAGGCCATGCCCAAAGCTTTTCTTTACTAGAGTCCTCATTTGAAGCAGAGTCCAGAAAATTATCCGAGCCACTTTGTCCTCAGTTCTGCCAAGAATGGGAGAGAATGAGTACTCGCTCTTATACCCACTGGATGTGTTTGGGAATTAGGCTTAATCTTTAGAAGCCCCAGTTGATCAAACACCTACACAATAAATTATGGTAGCAAAGAAGTTTAGTCCTAATCCAAGTTCAAAGTGAGGTAGAAAGAGAACAAGATAAAACAACTGCTTATGTGTTTGTTTACCCTGTATGTTAAATTGTTTTTTTTTTTCCCAAACTACACAGTGAGCAGCAGAGGACCACTTCACAGCACTCAATTCATACACTGAATTTAAGGTATTAGAAGTGGGTCTTATTGTGTCTTTGGACTCTTTTGCCACACTACAAGTCATCCATATTTGTAAAGGGCATCTTTTAGGTATTTGGGACATGCCTTGCATTCAATGAGGGTGAACAAATGAGAATATTTAGATGAATAAATAAATTTTATAAATCTGCAGACAAACTAATAGACAAGGCTTTTTTTAACTTAAACTATATGTCTGTGTTTATAGTCTCAGATTTATTTGCTTCCCGAGGTATGTGTATTTACAAATAAGAAGAAATTTTATTCAAATTGAAAATTAAGTTTTAGGAAGTGAAGAATGCATTTGCATGACAAAGAGTCTGTATGATATTTTTAATGCTATCTCTATTTTTATAATTATTGGTTTGGGACTAAACCCAGTGATACTCAGGGGGGTACTCCTGGCTATGCACTCAGGAATCACTTATGGCAGTGCTCAGGGGACGTTATGGGATGCTGGAGATCGAACCTAGATCTGCTGCATGCAATGCAGGATTCCTTACCCATTTGCTGTACTATCGCTCCACCACCTCATCATTCTTTCTAAGTCATTAATCACAAACGTAACTAGTTTGAATGTATTTATTATTATTATTATTATTTTGATTTTATTGAATCACTGCGAGATAATTACAAGCTTTCAAGTTTGGGTTACAATCACACAATGATGAAAAACCCACCCGTCCACCAGTGCACATTTTGAATGTATTTTCAAGGACAAATATTCCCCTCCACAAATTTGGTTTAGAGGGAGAGACTAGGTAAAGATATAAAATACTTTGAAATTCGGTATTACTAAAGAATTGCTGAGGGTGTCTGTGGGACTCCCCCTCCTCCTGCATTCTGTAGCCACCTTGTTTCAGAAAGAGATGTCCCTTTACAGATGAAACAGTAGTGCACAATTTGCAACTGTGTGGAATGAATGGAGTTTCTATTTAAGTCAGCTAAGGGCATCTCTGTTCATTGAAACCCCAAGAACATAGCAGGCCAGCTGAGCTGTAGCTTCGAGTGGTGTCATACATCTCCTCAGCCTCTAGGGGGCCCTCATTAAAATTCATCTTGTGAAGGCTGCATTCCCTAAACGATTTCTTAAATGCTTCAAATCCCCAACTATCTAATTTATAGCCAAGGAAGAGTTTACTTCCTTTAGGGCATAACTATATTACAGAGCTGTTCAGATATAAATAAATACGCAGAAAATCTGTTTTAGCTAGCAAATCGTGGCAAGGTAAAATAATCCTATATAAATCAGGGCCTAAAAAATAAATAAATAAACAGAGTGAAGAATACATATAAAATTCAAGGTAAAAAGTGTTGCCATGCATAAACAATAATTAAGCTGAGAAAACCTTCACACAGTGAGTTTCAGCATTTTGGGGCCAGGAAAGAATTTTTCTATGAAAGTGGTACTCTAAAAATCAAATACATTTTAAGAGATTTAGCTTTAAAACTTTAATAAAATATATAGGCATTTTACTATCATAGTCATGGGCTTAGTTCCAAATATTCCAGAAGCAAAAGCTTCTAACTTGAATAATAAGTCTCCTCCATCTCAAGGCTATTCACTCGGAATTTGGATTGTTATTGGGATGGTCCCTTCCTGTTTTGTGGTTTATCTTGATCTGTCTGTTCTCATATGAGAAAGCCATGATGAAAAAATGAGAAAATTTCTCATATGAGAAAGCTCTAAATAAAAGACCAAGTGGAGTCTCCTGAGAAACTGAGTCTGCAGATTCTGTGAAGTCTTGGCTGTGTGAGGCACTGAGATTCTGACAATAAACCGGAGTCATTACAACGTCATTAAGTGCCAAGTTGTTCTATCATTTGCCTCTCTATAATCCGGATCCAAGTTGCAACGGAGGTGCATCCTAGCCCATGTTGATGGTTTTATTGGTCCACAACATAATTGTTCATCTTACGGTGAATGATGTCAAGAAAACGAGTTGAAGAGTTTTTCATTGAAGAGTTCTTACTCAGTGCTTTTTCATACTTTGATTTGCATACGAAATCACCCAGGGATCTTATTAAAATGCAGATTCTGATTTAGTGGTGCTGGAGAGGAGCACTGGCTTTTTAATTTAATAAGCCCCCAGCCGCTGACACGGGGCTGCAGGCCACACCTGGAGAAGAAATTCCCTAAGTGACAGAGGAGCAGTTCCTGAGCCTGGCTTCCTTCTAGCATCCAGAAAAACAACAGCTCTGAGCTCCGTGCCACTGTTTACACTCTTGGTTTAGAAGTAAGTGCCATGTGGTTGTACACAGATGTGCAGTTAGTACATCGCAGAGGACAGAATTATTAAATATTAGCTACCAGTGTTGCCAACTACTGACTTCAGCTCTGATAACTAAAAGGGTGCAGGGAACAAATGTTCCTTAGAAGGAGAATTATTCTTCAAGTCAGAATCTCTTGCTTCTGAAATGTTTGGAACTAAGGCCATGACCACAATAGCAAAATATTTTATTAAATATTCCATTGATATTATTTAAATAAAATAATAATATTGCATTAATAGCCTATATATTTTATTAAAATTTTAAAGCTAAGTCTCCTATTTTACTCTTCCAAGCAAACTGGGAAGTCTCATAGAGTTAAGTCTCTGGCATGCAGGTGATAAAGAGAAGTAGGGAATACAGCCAGCCTTCCTGGAAGGCAGGGAAAAGTAAAACCTGCTGGGAAGTACAGCACGCTGAGAAAAAGCAAAAATAAATGTATTTGGACTATAAAAATGGAGGGACTGATCTCCATTGCTCCCTTAAGCACAGGGCCACACATTGTCAGGCCTTGGCAGTAAATTTCAGGAAGAGACAGAAAAAAAAGTCTTCCAATCAGCAACTATTGATGAGGTAAGATACATTCTGTAAAGGGGCTGCTGCCACCTGTGGACACAAGTGGATTCTCGAAGAGGTCACAGATGGCGAGGCGTGATGCCCAGAGAAGATGGACGAGAGCAGAGGTTGCCTAGGCTTCCTCCTTGACAACCCCTAGCAAGGACTGCCAGGGCCCGCTGAGAGGCTCAGAGGAAAAGCAGCCTCTCAGGTCACTTCCAAAGCCAAAAACTCAGGGGATGGAGCGATAGTACAGTGGGGAGGGCATTTGCCTTGCACAGGGCAACCTGGTTCAATCCCAGCATCCCGTATGACTCCCCAAACACCGCCAGAAGTGAGTCCTGAGTGCAGAGCCAGGAGGAACCCCTGAGCATCGCCTGGTGTGACAACCCCCCCCCCAAAAAAAAAAAAAACACCAAAAACAAAGCTGCAAACTGTGTCCTGGAGTTTCCTCCATCCAGGGATAAATTTCCCCTTTGGAACACTGGGCTTCTAGTCATCTGATTCCTCTTTACCAAGAGGCCTTTTCTGTCCTTTCCTTTTGGGGAATCTCTTCCCCTCTGGCACTCTTTCTGAGGTATAGCAGACTCTCCTTAGGATTCGTACCCTTACTGGGGCTGGAGCATTAGCATTGCTGGTAGGGGATTCTCCTTGCTTGAGGCAATCCAGGTTTGAGCCCCAACACCCCATGTGGTCCCCCAAGCCCCACTAGGGGAGACCCCTGAGTGCAGAGCCACGCGCCAGCCCTGAGCACTTCTGGGGGTGGCCCCAAAACTAAAAATAAAAATCATTTAAAAAAAAAGAATTAGTGCCATTCCTTAATAAAAATTTTGATTTTATTATCTGTTTTGTAGACAAATCTTTTCCTGCAGAGTAAAGAGAACAGTCCCAAATCCCGGGCCGAGAGACAGAACAGGGCTCAGGTGCTTGCAGTGCATGAGGCTCACTCAGGGGTCACTGCATCTGGCTGCCTGAGCCCACCACGAGTATCCCTGCAGTAGAGCCAGGAGTAAGGTCTGAGAACAGCTGTGAGTGAGCTACCCTCTCTCTGCCTTACATAAAACAACAACCACACACACAGGGGCATGCACGCACGCATGCATGCACCTGGGAAGATAGGAGGAGATTGTTTCTTTACCACTCTTATTTTCCTAATCATTCACCCTGCTGGCCACATGCAGATCTATTCTTTTCCTAAAAATGCTGACCTACACAATCAGAGTGACACGGAGTGGACCTAGTGCAGACACAAGTTTAGATGGGTATTTTCCAACTTCCTTTACATGGGAGTGATGTGGCCTTGACGTTAAACATAATTTGCAATTTCCATACTAATTTCTTTACAGAGTTGTTAGGACGGGTAAACAAAATGACTGCTTTGTTTGAATTGGGACCACACTGGCTGTATTCGGGGTTTCTTCCTGGCTCTGAGCAGAGGGGTCAATTCTGGCAGGCTCACAGCACCATAGGTGGTGCCAGAGATGGAACCCAGGTCAGCTGTGTGCAAAGCAAGTCACTCACACACTACGCTATCACTCTGGCCCTGAAATATCAGTACAGATAAATGAAATAACTTTTATTTTTCTTTACTCTTTGTTTTATTTTATTTTGTTTTTGGGGCCACACCCAGTGGTGCTGAGGACTTACCCTACCTTTGCACTCAGGGAACCATAGAAGGTGCTGGGGATAGAACCTAGGTTGATAACATGAGGACATACATTTAAGTGTTAATTTGTGACTTAATGGGACAGTTTAAACAAGATACTTTACTATTATTTTTTAATTATGTCACGACATTATATTTGGCAATGATTTCATAAATATGAATATGAATATCACACTGAAAGCACAGACAAAACAGAAAGAAACAAATAAGACTATTTTATATTTAAAAGCAATTGTGTAGCAAAGAAGGTAACTGACAAAATAAAAATGTAATCTATGGATTGGGAGATATTATTTTCAAACTATATATCTGATGAGGGCACATACTTTATATTGTTAGATAGTTTTGTAGCTTGATTTATACAAATTATATGAAACATTTCTGCAATTCAATACTATAAACCTCTATCAGGCTAATGAAAAAATGAACTAAGGGGCTAGCACAGTGGTAAGGCACTTGCCTTGTATATGGCTAACCCAGATACAATCCCTTGCATGGCATATCGTCCCCTGAGTACCTCTAGAAATAAACCCTGAGCACAGAGCCAGGAATAAGCCCTGGGCACCACTGAGTATGGCTCTAGAACCAAATAAATAATTAGGCAAATAAATATATATTTTGGCAAAGAAAACACTCAATGGCCACCAGTTATGCAGGGGAAATGCTCAATAAAACTGATCATTGGGGGAAACACAAATAAACCCACTACCAAGATGGCACCTCTAACCTGTCAGGATGATTATCATTAACACAGTAAAAACAAAGCACTGGTGAAGCTGTAAAGAAATTGAAATACATGCAGACTATTTTTCAGAATGTAAAATTGTGGGGCCAGAGTAATAGTACAGAAGGTAGGAACTTTCTTGCATGCCACTGACCCAGGGTTCATCCCCAGCATCTTATACAGTCCACTAAGCATTGCCAGAAGTGGTTCCTGAATGCAGAACCAGGAACATCCCTGAACACAGTCTGATATGGCCAGAACAGACAAAATAGGAAAAGTAAAATTGCAGTTTTGGAAGACAGTATTAAATTTACTCAAAGAATTTAAAATACAATTAATATATGCTCCAATGCCACTTCTGGATGTTTATTCATAGGTATTAAAATAGTATATACCAAGATATTATTGTCCCCATGTTCTTTACAGTACTACTCACAAAAATCAAGAAGTGAAAACAGTCTAAATGTCCATCAAAGTATGAATGAACAAAGAAAATTTGGTTCGTACGTACAATGGAATACTACTGAACACTGAAAAAGAACACATAATATGTCACATGAGAGACAATTGGGTTTGAACCATGAAGATGTTATACTAAGCAAAGTAAGCCAATATAAGAAGAAATACCGCATGATTCCAGGTTTATAAGATATGTTAATAGTTCAAAATCATAGAATCAGAGCGAGGAGTAATGTAAACAAGATACTTTAGTTAATGCTGAAGTGAAGAGAAAAACTTGTCTTAAATATTATTAATTATTGCCTTCAGTTCAGGCTAGCAAATGTCACATTCTACAAAATGTATTAAGTCTTCATAATTAATGTCATAAACCTCCCACTAAACCACCTTTTGCTAGTTTTATATTTGAAAGAACTAACAATACATTATACCAACTGTTGATATAGTTAGAGGCTACAGGCTTAAAATGATGGGAAACAAATATTTGGGTCCATAAATGGGAAATTCCTATCCTTAAAAGCTGAATTCTGTAGAAGGACTCACCATATGCTTCATAGACCAAGAAACTGAGCTGGAAGACCTGAGCAGATGGCATTACCTGAACCCGAACTTGAAAGGGAGTGACTCAGTCAAAACACTTGCTTCTGCCCCAGTACCTTATTCACCTGATCCCAGGCTATAGTGTACAGAAGCAAATTTACTCTTAGCAATGTAGGAAGCTAATACTTCATCAAAAGCTAGGAAGTATTTCCAAATGTGTTTTCTGCTCATATGGTTAGCAATGGAATGCAAATCTATGATAAACATCATCATCATCTATATGCCTTTAGAGGAGCACTGGCAGGGCTCACAGAGATTAGAATGTTCTAGTCAGGACTAGTTAAAAATATGAGATGTAAAGCTACTTACGGATGGTCATCGATAACTGAATCTAAGAAACATGACCGACTCCTTTCCTTGCTATACAACTCCATGTCCAACATCCTAGCAATATACATATTGGCTTCTTTGCTCCTTCAAATTTTATACAAAGTGAATCAACTTTATTTTTATAAAACTAAAGCTAGGAAGAAGTGAGGTTGCGTTATGAGTAGAGAAAGTAGCACAGAGGTAGGAGTGATAGTACAGCAGAGAGGGCATTTGTTTGCACACAGCTGACCTGGGTTCAATCTCTGGCATCCCATATGGTCCCCGGAGCACCACCAGGAGAAATTCCTAAATGCAGAGCCAGGAGTAACCCCTGAGCTTTGCCAGGTGGGACCCCTTCCCCCCAGAGAGAAAGTAGCATAGAGCAGTAGTTACAGAGGAGGATTCTGTGGGGTCAGATTATTTGAATTCAGATCTTGGCTGGTACTCAGCACTTGTCTTTCTTTAGGCCAGGCCACTACCATGTGCAATGTCCATGGCATTTGGTCCTGTGGGGATACTTTAGGGCATAACTCTGGTAATGCTTATATACATTGCTCTTGGTCATTTAAAATCACTAAGAATTTTTTTTAATTTTTTTTAAATTTATTTATTTTTAATTAGTGAATCACCATGAGGGTACAGTTACAGATTTATACATTTTTGTGCTCATGTTTCCATCATACAAAGTTCGAGAACCCATCTCTTCACCAGTGCCCATTCTCCACCACCAGTAAACCCAGCATCTCTCCTACCCTCCCCAATCCCATCTCCCCCCACCCTACCCTGCCACTGTGGCAGGGTATTTCCCTTTGTTCTCTCTCTCTAATTAGGTGTTGTGGTTCGCAATAGAGGTGTTGAGTGGACACTGTGTTCAGTCTCTAGTCTACATTCAGCCCGCATCACCCTTCCCCCGCATGGCCTCCGACCACATTATACTTGGTGATCCCTTCTCTGAATTGCCCTCTCCCCAGAATGAGAGACCAGCCTCCAAACCATGGAGTCAACCTCCTGGTACTTATTTCTACAATTCTTGGGTGTTAGTCTCCTACTCTGTTATTCTATATTCCAAAGATGAGTGCAATCTTTCTATGTCTGTCTCTCTCTTTCTGACTCATTTCACTTAGCATGATACTTTCCATGCCAATCCACTTATATGCAAATTCATAACCTCCTTTTTTCTAACAGCTGCATAGTATTCCATTGTATAGATGTACCAAAGTTTCTTCAACCAGTCATCTGTTCTAGGGCACTCAGGTTTTTTCCAGATTCTGGCTATTGTAAACAGTGCTGCGATGAACATATAAGTGCAGATGTCATTTTGACTATACTTTTTTGCTTTTCTGGGATATATTCCCAGCAGACACTAAGAAATTTTTTTAAAAATGTCTTGTTTATTTTTTTCTTTCATGGCTCCCTAAATGCTATGTTTGTGATATCAAGATATTTCACAGATTCATTAATTTAGTTTTTTAAAAGCAGGCGCTGGAACCATAGTACAGCCAGTAGGGTGTTTTCTCTTGCAGGTGACCAACCCAGGTTGGGTCTTGGCATCCCACATGGTTCCCTGGTCCTTCCAGATGTAGAGCCAGGAGTAAGCCCCGAGCACCATCTGAGTGGTTCCCATACAAAATCAAAGAAAAAAAATATCTACAGTTTCACCTACTGGATGTCATAGATTTTATCTGAGAAATTGGAAATGCTTAAAACAGCATTTTTACTACTTTGAAAATAACTTATTTTTCCTAGCCATAGCTTTAATTACCCCCTGTATAGTAGTTAGTTATGACCAGAGGCACAGCTATATGTCCTAGAGCTTAGGTCACAGAGTGCTTTTTAGTTTTTGTTTTAATTTGACTTTGGGGCCACATCTGGCAACACTCTGGGCTTACTCTTGGTTCTGAGCTCAGGGATCACTCCTGGCAGTGCTCAAGGGATCATATGGAATGCTGAAGATTGAACTTGGTTGGCCATGTGCATGCAAATACCCTCCCTGCTGTACTGTTACTCCGGCCACAAATAGTGCTTTTCTAATTATCTCATTCGGGCAATGCCCTCTACTAGCAGGAATAATCAACTTAGAGATGGAAAACCAAGGCAAAGGGTAAACCTTACAAACCTAAGTATATGTTTCTACTTTGTTTAATGAGGATATTCTCAGCACTACCTTCCCTGGGTTCTTGAAAGACACCCATCAAGAAAGACGACGCATAAAGGAAAAATAAAGGAAAGGGGGCATTTCTGTCCTAACAAAAGTTGTGGTTTGCTTATCACACAAATGAAAAGGGCAAAGGTAATCAAACTCTGCTTTCATTTTCTGCTGACACCTCACAGCCAAAGAGTCAGAGCACATTTCACTATTTCTAAGCTATGGAATAAATTAGGCAGGACCTATAATAAATCAGGCGAACTTCACAGAAGGATTTGTCAAATGCTTTGACAATACCACAATCTCCATCTTGTTTTCTTTTTAAAGTTTTAAAAGCAAATTGTCACCTTCGTTGTTTTGAATCAGTAGGAGAAAATTGATGATTTTTCTAGATCAGAACTTCTGCCCAAAACACTGCAGCCAATGTGACTTCCCTCCAGCTGGGCTGAACCAGTCCACAAGTCACTAAGCAAGATTCAGTCTTGAGGAAGTCTTGCCAGCGCTAATGTGTGAAGGAAACTGTGTTACAGAAACAACACAGCATTTTCTTCTGATGAATTATGTTTTTAGGCACTAGTAAAACTTACCTTAAAGTGGTTAAGTGAGAATATTGTACCAAACATAATTAAGGTGGTTATATAATATTGCAAGTGAGTAAAAATATGTGGACATGCATGGGAAATACCTAAGTAGAAGTTAGATGATATTAAAAAACACAATTATCTCTGTGTAAAAACAAATGAGGTGGCTAGAGCAATAGTATAGCCAGTAGCATGCATGCTAGAGGAGGTCAAGGGGTTTCGACCCCAGTTACCTCATATTGTCCTCTGGGCCCCATCGGTAGTGATCCCTGAGTGCAGAGCCAGGAGTAAGCTCTGAACACAAAGGAGTGTAGACCTCAAAACAAAAAGTAAAATAAAGTTAAAGTAGAAAAGAAACAGAAGAGAAAAATGAACAAGGCACATGGAACCATGTATGTACAAAAGATTACCTCCAAAAATAAAGATGTTTATTGATAATTACCTCCAAAAATAAAGATGTAAATTAAAAGAACAAAATGCCATACATATGGCAAATTCCAACCATAAATTTTAAGGTCTTAAGCCAAGAATATTTCAGCTAGAGAAGTCAACTCTTCTCCCACACTTCCTGGTTGAGACTCAACAGTGGGGAATCCCCTAAATTCTAATGTTCTCTGGCTGATCATAAAGTCCTTTATTTCAAAACTGGAAAAATAAATTTAAGTGTAAATTTTATCATTTTTGTTCTTACATTTGAAAAACAATACAGCTGTCATATTTGAGCACTGAAGAAGTAATGGAACAAAGAAATGTGAGGATCTACATTTGCCTAGTTGCGTCTACAGGAGGCAATACAATTTTGAAGCCTCCTCAATTTTCTAAAGTTCTCTATTGCCCTAAAGCACAATGGTAGGAATGAAGCAATGAAGCAATATATCCATAAAAGAAAATGTGTACCTCTTTCTTAATTGCCTATAACTGTGTACTATGGGAATGACAGGGCTGCCTTTGCTATTGGCAAGTGAGCCTGATCCAGATAGGAATCAACTTATTTTAACAAATAATGAGTACTTACATAAGAGTGTTTTGCCCTGCTCTTCATTCACCCCATAGTGTCTTCAAAATGTTTAGTGCTAAAAGTTTTCCAAATGTAATTAAAGGCTGAGCTATTCTAATTAGATTGGTGCAACTTCCAGTAGGGAATTAACTCCCCCTAGCATTTCAATTCATTTTTTTTTCTTCTAGAATCCTTCCTTTAGGCTCATCCCAAGTAAGTTTTAGAGTCTTTATTCTAGATTGTCTCACACAGTCAGCATCTCAACTGAAACCGCCGATTGTGAAACCTCCAGCAGATAGACATGGTTATAAGCAACCTTCAAATAAAGGATTCTAGGTAGTTTTGTGGGATATGGAATTCTCCTTCCTCTTTGGCTTCATTTTGCTATTAACAAATGATGTTAAATAATCTCTGCCCTGCAGGAGGGAAATAAGTACTTCAAAGCATTCTGGAGACAGGCAGAGACTGAGAAATGTATGCTGGCAGGAACAGATCGTGAAGGAAGATTCATGACAGAGTAGCACAGCCTGTCTTCATCAGCCATTTACTACAAAAGTACTCATGGTCAAAATATTGGGATAGAAACACAAAGAAGAGATATTTCCATCTTCCTTTGAAGATTAGAAAATATTTATCTCTAATGAGCACCTTGGGAATCAGCTGTGATACTTTTATACAGAAAAATGCTCTCCAAGTGTCTATGGTGACTGTCAAAGCTGAAGGAGTCCTAAATAGATGCCAAGCAAGACACTTGGCATGATTTTCTATCGAAGTGTCCTCAATTTTCTCTTCTGCAGCAGCAGGCATTCCAACATGCTTGCTAGAAAACTTACATTCCAAATTAATTAATTTTAGACAACAAACATTTCCGTTCTTTGGGGAGCCAGACCAAGAGTACAGTAAGAAAGGTGCTTTTCCTGTACACAGACAACCCAAATTCGATCCCTCGTGTCAAAGACAGTGTCCCAAGTCCCACCATAAGTGATCCCAAAGTGCAGAGCCAGGAGTAAGCCCTTAGCACTTCTGACAGATTCCCAGAAACCAAACCAAAACCAAAAAAAAAAAAAAAAGTTCTCACTTAGAGTCATCAAAAATGCAAAGGATATTAACAAATGTTTTTAATCAAGCATGAGTGAGATCTTTGTAAAAATCATATTTAAAGCACTTCAGTAAGAAATTGGGTCACACCTGGCTGTGCTCAGGTTTACTCTTGGCTCTGTGCTCAGGGATCACTATTGATGGTGAATGTGGGATGTCATGGTTAATTTCTGTACCTTGAATGTCATTGTTTACAATGAAAAAGTCAGGCATTTAAACAGCCAAGTATTTCAAGGACTTTTTTCTAATCTTGCTACCATTTAAATTGTCCTTTGGATGGTCAAGAGGGATGGGTCTAGGTCTCTCTCACCATTGTCAAAATAAGGAGGTTTGACCTTCATGATTTCCTGGATCCCTTCTGATCCAACACTCCAAAATTTCTTATATGATTTTAGATGTTATTAGTATCTCTCCCAGGACTGCGCAGGACAATGCAATGAAAATGAGCTTGGCTGCATTCCTCTCTTTTCAGGAACTCTACAAAACTCACCTATCTGAAACAAGGTGATTAAATGTAAAATACTGCAAAATAGCTATGATCACATTTTCATAGCAGAAGGGCCAGGTTTTTAAATAGAAAATAATTCAGACATAGATGTATTATGCAGAGAATGTATCTGGAGAGGTTTAGACAGTTCCCTCACACAGAGATGCAGAGCACAGATTCCCAGACTAAATTGTTCTGCCACCCTTTACAAAACAAATCACTCAGCACCCGACAAGTCTAGCTACTTTGAGCATATGAAAGAATAGGTGTTCCCATTGCAAGCAAGCAATGCAATTATCATCCTGGAAGATGGTATGGACTGCTCTGAGAAATACTTCTTTAACAGGTCAGAAAGAAATAAAGTGCCAGACTCTCATTTGACTCAGCAATACCACTTCTGGGAATATATCCTTTAGAGGCAAAAAAAGTATAGTTGAAATGACATCTGCACTTGTATGTTCATTGCAGTAATGTTTACAATAGCCAAAATCTGGGAAAAAAACCCCAAGTGCCCAAGAACAGAAGACTGGTTAAAGAAACTTTGGTATATCTACACAATGGAATACTATGCAGCTGTTAGAAAGGATGAAGTCATGAACTTTGCATATAAGTAGATCAACATGGAAAGTATCATGCTAAGTGAAATGAGTCAGAAAGAGAGAGACATACATAGATTGCACTCCTCTGTGGAATATAAAATAACAGAATGGGAGACTAACAGCCAAGAATAGCAAAATAAGTACCAGGAGGTTTGCTCCATGGCTTGAAAGTTGGCCTCACATGCTGGGGGAAAAGGCAGCTCAGATAGAGAAGGGAACACTAAGTATAGTGTGGTTGGAGAACTCGCTTGCTATGGGAGATGCGGGTTGAAAGTAGATGATAGATTGAACAGGATGACCACTCAATACCTCTATCACAAACCAAAGCACCCAAAATGAGAAAGAGAACAAAAGGGAATGCCCTGCCACAGAGGTGGGGTGGCGTGGGGGGTGGGATGGGGGGGTGGGAGGGATATTGTGATCATCGGTGGTGGAGAATGGGCACTGGTGGAGGGATGGTTACTCGAGGATTGTATGACTGACACACAAGCACAAAAACATGTAAATCTGTAACTGTACCCTCACGGTGATTCACTAAAAATCAATCAATCAATAAATAAATAAATAATAAATTATTAAAAAAAAGAAATAAAGTGCCAGAGATTACCTGTTTAAAAAAAAGGCGTAGTGAGGATGGCTCAGTACTCATATATTAAATAAATAAATAAATAAATAGGTCAATAATCACACAGACTATGGAAGAGAAAGATGTGGAATGCGTGCTTGCAAAATTAAGACTGAAGTCAGATCTCCCTCAACCTGTATCAACCATCTGAACAAATCCTGGCTTTTCCTGGCTAAGTATCCCTCATTTAAATGTCATACAATCCCCATCTGACTTCTTACTAAAGAGGTTTCAGCAGTTGAACTACCACTTAACAAAGAGAAGGCTTCCATAATGCACCAACTAGTCATTAACATTTTAAATGGGAATGATGTTAAGCTGAAGGATGATGGACTCTGAAACCTCATTTCTGATGGTGGAGATCAACCACAGACTCACACAGCATTAGCTATGCCGAACTCCCAGAGGATCACAAAGTTCAGCTGAATTTGAGGGTTCACAGCAGAAATCCTCATGACTTTTCAAGATCTCCCCAAAGGCCTCTTTGGCTAAAATCTAGATTTCAAGATCCCTTTCCTTTTTCCCACTGCACTAGGACTTTCCACAGAGAAAGCAAGCGTGATGGCCTGCTGATAGGGAACATGAGCAGGGGGGCGAGGGAGGGTCCCTCTGTGTTTGTTATCCACTGCATTTTCCATCACCCTAAAGGACTGCAAGCACATTGGTGT